>NW_026863535.1:0-78301 GCF_026571515.1 Ruditapes philippinarum
ATTTTTTTCGATACAAAATGCCCCAAAATGACGTTGCTAGAACTTTTACCAAATGTTAACGTTTTCTGATACGTTAAGACACATATTAGTGATTTCTTCACCGTAAAGTAAATATCTGCCCAATTTTCGTACATGGAACATGATCCTGACCTACCCGTTGGCTCAACACAAAAAAATATTTCAAAGAGTTTGGTTCAAATGAAATATTTACATTTGTTCAAATGTAATCCAGCCATCGGCACGGTGCTGGCGCACTCGGCAATGTGAAAGAGCTCTCGCAAATGTGATATAGCCAATACAAATATATAATTAGTGTCGATATTATCCCGATTTATATTCATGGACTGGCTAAAGAACCTCCAAATTGAATGAGATAGGTTTTTTTATGTACGTATGTATTAAAGGCATAATAAGGGTCCATCCGCTATTTTCAGGCGCTGACCCCGGACATGTCACCATTTATGTCCTTAAATGTAATTTTCAAACAAAAGCTGACCTATAAATTTTGAATTCAGTTTTTCACTGAATGATACTAAATATGTATGCAAGTCGGTTTTTGTGATGATACTATTTTGATGCACAGATACCAATGCGACCATTATATGCATCATGGAGAAAAGGGGTTTAGCTGCCAAAATAAATTATCATATCTTTCGGACGAGCTTCACTGACTGATAAGGTTATGCAACTTACACCTGTTTTCCGTATGCATGGCCGAAAGGCACGATCATTCTATCCAGTTTTCCACAGACGAATTGAGATGAAATTTTAGCCAAAAAAGAGGATCCTTTTTTAATTTTGTATAATACTAATAATGAGAATACCCAAAACAGGTGTAATATAAAATACATTCAGCAAATAATATAAAAAAATTTAAGGTTCTTCTTCAATGTTTTTTTTTAGTGTATAATGTTAACATTGCAAAAAAATCGTGTCTTTGATCAAAATTATTTGATTTGCTTTTTGAAATTTGGTCCTTGGATGAATTTCGCCGGTGTCGAGTGCCGACGATTCATTCTTGATTTAATGTTCATTGTTTTGACATAAGCTTTTAAATAGTGTTGCTTTGGCAAAATCTACTTTGTGCTAAAAGCCACTCTTAAAACAATTCATGAATATTAATCGCCATATTCCACAATATCGGCACTAATTACATGTTTGAATTGGCTCCATTACATTTGTGAGAGCTCTTTCGAATTGCCGATGGCGCAAGCACCATGTCGATGGCTGGATCACATATGAATTAATGTAAATATTTCATTTTTGACCAATCTTTTGGAAAAATGTTTAGTGTTTTAGTGTTGTATCTCGTGACCACGACTTGGCTTTGTCGTGGTCACGACTTAGCTATCTAGTGGCCACGACTTAGTAACACGTGGCCACGACATAGTATCTCATGCGCACGAGATAAATAAAAACACACATGTCACCTTTGTGCCACCGTAGTTTTCATTGCAGTCATGTTCCGTTTGAAATATTCATGAATTCGTGGATGGTCAAATTTTGCCCCAGGATTGATCAAATCTCTAAAAAAATAACAAACTTATGCTTATTTAAGTTTCAAAAGTAAATAAAGGTCAAGGTCTGGTCTAATTCGATCACCCTTCATGTCTTGTCCATGGGACAAAAAAAAACAGGTTGTCAGAGGATCGTTGTGCCAAAGTATATAGACCATTCATTACTTACAAAGTTGTAGGCATTTATGGCAAAAAAAAGAAGTGAAAATAGAATAATTTGACCTTCAAGTTTATTTTATTCTTATTTTTTGCAACAACATAAAGCACAGTTACATAAACATAAATATCTATACAGTATACATCAAATAACGGTGTGACAAATAGAAAATATCATTTCATAAAATTGATTTAAACAAATTAAATTATGAACTATGATATAAGTTAAGACATAGGTTATAATCATGAAAAAAATACAGATAAGATTATGACTAAAACAAACCAAAATTATAATAACTAAGAGCGCAAAAATTTGCTTAAAATTAATAGAATATTTATATTGTTGTGTATGAAGTTAACATTAAACAATTATTGACTATAAAAAAAAAGTCTGTCCCATTAAAAATGGAAATGAACTTTTGCCTGGTATGAATTAATAAAAACACGTTGAATAAAAATTAAAACTTTTTTGTAAACTAAAAAAAAGTCACCTTCGAGATTTTTCAGGATTTTTCTCTAAAGTGTCTAATTTTCTTGTAAAAGCAAAGTTTCATTTCTCTACGGCAAGTCTCTGTTGTTTATTTTCCGTAGCCATTGCCGAAGTGAACGGGAGAAAGCACGTGTCATGTTTCTAAAATGTACATGATGTTCTCGGGGTCGTTTCATGATTATTTTACAAAGCTGGATCTACAAGATGTAACACTAACAGTTTCGTTGCAATGCATGATAGAAAACTTTACAAAATGAATAGATCTAATAAGCAACAACTTGAACAAGATCATCGAGTCACATGGAGTAGATCTAGAAATTGCACTTACTTTTAAGCTGAATAGAATCCCTATGAGTTTCGAAATAGATCTTTATAAACGTCACGACAAATTCGCATTCTGAAGATCACTTCATTGCCAGTTTATATCAACTTCCGTAGATCCCATTTTTTCATTTAGACTTATGATGATCCAGATTTTTTCATAATCCGTCTCATTATTAAAACATTGTTCCATTTGTGCAGTTATCTGGGTTAGCAAATGAAATATGTAAATGAAACACATCATAATCCAGTATGTTCCAAATCCATAATTCAAGAACGGCCCATCAATTTTAGTTCGACAGCACAATGTAAATGGATTCCTGACGAACAAAACATTATTACGTCACCAACAATTTACGAAATATATGACGTAACAAAAATGCCTCGCGCTTTTTATGGATGATTCCAGTTGCGGCATTGACAGAGGGCGGTTAGGCATATGTAACCTCATAAAGATAATCTTAAGCGAGATAAATTTGTCTTGATGGCATTTAAAATAATTTTTGTGTACCCAGATTTTGCAGTAATTGTTAAAAGTACACCTTCAATTCATATATTAACAATAAAACTTTTGATAACTTTTAAATAATTTTAAACACACTTAATGGCATGAATCTATGACAGAATACCTCTTCCATTAATTCACATATAACCTTCGTTTTGATTTTATGTTTTTAAACTATTTTATATATTTCTCAGAAATAATTTCCCTACAAATTATCTCGTTATTCAAGAGTTCTGTAAATCCTACTCTTTTAGCTACAAAATATACCATATGCGGTATTATTTTCTCCCGCGAAAAAATATAGCTATTGTTTTTTCACTGAATATTTTCAAATTTTAGGAAGGCTATAATTATTTAGGACATCACTCTGTGTTTCTCTTTGACTCGATCTCCCCTTCATATTTACATAGTGTGTAACACTTTGAGTCTACAAAAAAACAACTTATTGTCCCTGATTAAACGCTCCAATTCAATCTTATTCTTAATAATATCAAATCACTGCCGGTATTTCTGGACATTTTGTTAAATTATGAGACGGAAAATTAATCTGTATTTACAAGCTTAAAGTGTATAGGCCAACGTTTGGTTGCTCAAACTAGAAAGCATTTTTATATTCTTATAATTTACATTTTTCCTCGCACGCGAGTCTGTGTTCTCTCATTAGCAAATGAGCTAGTTAAAGTAGACAATGTGCAGAACAATACTGAACATATAGTGAATCTGTTCCCCTTTTATATATTTCTTGTCAGATTTGCATGCTTATGTTATATTTGTTGGTGATTTATAACGTCAGGTTTCTGTTGTGAAAGTTAAAACCTACGAAAAGTTTTAACGCACGAACATCGCACCCGAAATAAGAAGGGTAACATATTTTTGTATCCCATCGGACCTGGTTAATTAATTATTTTTAAATAGACGTGATACATACTAATGGACAGTATTCAGACAACTACAGAATTATGTTAATTAAACATTAGCGAAGAACCATTTTTTTAGTCTTCTAGCTAGTATTCCCGTTCCATTACGACGCGTTGCGGTATTCAACATACGCGCTTTCAAGATTGAAAAGCTATCTAATCAAATCACTTCATAATATTGCTCTTTTTCTCTTAAAAAGAATATAAAATACGACAGTATATCATGGTTATAATATTATATAATTATATAAATCTTTGTGTGTTATAATTTATAAAGCAGTTACTGATATTTCACTTCAAAAGATTTTAAATTGATTATTTTAAATAATGGTTTGCTAGTAAAATTGCCTTTTCGACACCAACTTTGTTCACATTTTTCATTTTAATGATAACATTCAGCTATTGATCAGTAAGTAAATAAGAATAATCAATTTTTTATAATTACCGAGTACATTTCACGCTAATTGTGGGACGAACCCTAAATGACGTCTGTATGGGCGCCGCCATTTTGAAATGGACGTCACGTCAGGTTACAACGTAAGTCAACGGGAAAAAATATAATTTTAACATTTTGACCATATTACTGACTTTATGGAAAAAATGAAAAACATGCCTAGAGATATTGACGTCGGGGTTAACATGACATTAATTTAAATGATTTTACTATTATATTTAATAAAAAATGGAATGTTCAAATTTGGTGGGACAGACGCCTGCAGGACAGGGCGGACCGTGAGACAGGGCGGACCGTACCAGGGCGGACCGTGACTCGAGACTATGCGGACCATATTTTGGGACAGGGCGGACCGTCACTCGAGACTAGGCGGACCTTGATTTAAAAAAGTATTTATATGTGTACTAATGTAATAATATGACTCGCCATTAAAACTGGATCGGGTTCCTCCCTGGGAAAATAAAAAGAAATCTGCATGTTAAATGTTGACTTCTTTAACATGGACGAATAATAATTTCTGCTCCATTTGTTGTCCGTGGGCTATTGGCAAAAAATCATATTTCCAGTTTACCACACCCCTGGCTTTTTCATTAATGGACTGAGAAACGTGCAATTAAAAGAAGTACGCACGTTTATTATGGATATGCAACAAGAAAATACAACAAGGATCAACAATGCTAAGTAACATTCAGAGAATGCAGTCCCCACACTGGACTACCGCAAAGGCACTCAGTAGGGTACCCAACAAAAAGCAAGAGAGGGCACAAAAGCCGGAACATAGAGTAATCGTGCAAATAAATGATAAGATTTGAACAGTACAGAAACCACTAAAATTTTAAAGCCGTATAAAACATTTTAAAAGCAAGTGAAATAACACAATGGTATAAAATTGTCACGGAAAAATCTGTGACTAATAAATATGATCTTCGTTGAATCCTTTAAATAGCAGTTTTATATTTGACTAAAAAAGTAAGAATAAGTTTGCAACCGGAAATGCTTGAAGTACAAGTTTGCAACCAAAATGTGCTTGAGCAATATACTTTTTAGTATAAAACCTTTGTTAGGAAGCTCACACCGTATTACCGGCGGCAGTGATGGCAGATCACTGCAGTGATGGCAGATATCTGAAAATTACCGATCGATACAGGTAGGTTATAAATTTGGTTGGTTTAATTATATTACACAAATACGGCCCATTTCATTGCTATAAAACTATTGTCCATTGAATGGAGATACTGTAAGGTAATTTTGGACTCGTTTTTTCCTGTTTTCAGACTATTTTGAGCAGGTTAAAAGTGAAAGCCTTAGAAAAATTCGTGAAAATGTCTGTTTTCTGTTCAAAATATCTCAAGTTTTAAGTAAATGGCAGGATTTCCTGTTATCAATATAGACGTTCATCCATTGGGGTCACGCAAGCCAAATATCTACCCCGTGAGTCTTTTCTTGAAAGTTTTACAGACGCTCAATCTTGTCCGGTCGAAGAAAAAATGCTGCCGTTGTAGGCAGATACATATTATAAATGCTGCCGTCGATGGCAGAAATACCATGAAAGTGGCTAACATTCTGACAGAAAATCAAGTTCAATCTTTTATCAATTCCTCTTTTCTTTGCAATAATTCATGAACACAGATCAACTCTCAAATTTATTGATTTTTATTATACATAAACATACAATTCGAAAAAAACAAAAACAACAAGAACAACAACAATACATGTTTCATTTTATCTATATGAGATAAAAACAATAAATATGTACAATAATTGAGAAAAGGGTACATTTTTATGGTAATAATACGACACTATCAACTTTGAAACATTTTATTTAATTTGTTTTTCGTGGTTAGTAAAGATGCGAGGAATTATTCAAAGTTACAAATTAGATTTTATGAATTATTCAATTGGTTGATAATTAAAAATGATAAAAAAAAAAACAAATGTACATGGTTTAAGAATATAAGAATAAACAATATTATATATTGAAAGATTAACCATTATTTACTGACTTTTTCCAGTTAATTTTTGACTTATAATCGTCGGTCAATATGACAATTGAATTCTTAAAATTTATTTTACAATTTCAATTAAAAAAAGTAAGTAAACATAAAAAAGCGCATAAAACACGAAAAAGAAAAGAAAACAATATTCATAAAATCTGTAATTTTTTATCAAAATTAATATATATTACATTTATTGTATAATAAACAATTATGCTTAACATGATCAACATGGTAATTTGGACATATATAAATAAATTTAAAAGTAAACTAAATGTTTCTAATGATATAAAGGCAGAAGATTTTGTAAATCATTTTTCTAATATGTCGAGTAACGCTGAGTCGCCTCTTTTAGATGGTGATCAAAACGAGGGGCGTAGTATACAGGTAATTATAGAAGAACTTGATCGGGTTATAACGACAGAAGAAATTTTAAAGGCTGTTATCGTCGCCCTATTCTAAAAATGGTGTATCTACAATTTCCTCTTTTTTGGGAAAAAGGGGTTAAAGGTTCAAGACGTTGTAACTTTTATTTAATAACTCCTAACAGTGTGGACTTCTGGATTGGTATTATAGATGTCAACATGTGATGAAAGCACTTTGTTATATACCTTTATATTTTGCAGTAATTGTAAAAATTAAAAAAAAAATTTGGAGATAGACCAAAAATGTTTATTTTTAGATTAAAAAAATACTCTAAAAATGAGTTTGCGGAGATATGACAAAGTAAGTCTAAAATTGTAAATACTTTTTGAGTTAGCATTTTTTAAGAGTAATAATTTTACTATAGAATATTAGTAGATTTTTACATTCTAAAGGACATTTTCAGCCAGAGTGGTTGAACCGCTGACACTGAATCACTTTATCTTCGTAAATTACTATGTCAAAGTGTAAATTCATTCACGTGATCTCCAACGTAGGCCTTTCTCGATAATAACAATATAAAATTGTGCCATAAAAAAAGAAAAACAAACATTTTACAAAATTTTTAATCAATGAACTTGCTAAAACAAACTGACATATTTTGAACCATTATGAAAAATGAAATGATTGTAACCATCTCTAATATTGTAATTAAATGATACAGATATAAATTATATTACCATTTCATTTCATTTCATTTTATTGGCAAATCGGCAAATAAACATTACCTTTGGCCATTAACAGAGTATCATGAAAAATATGGCCAAAAGTTAAATAGTTACAAACATTACATCATACAATATATAACAAAAAGAGAACAAGAATGAAACTAATTAAGAAGCAGTTACATCTTCAAGAGACTGTTGCCTCAACTTAAATGCATTATGAACATAGTGAGCACATTTAAGAATAAGCTTTTTGTTATTAGTGGACAATATAGTCGAAAATTTTTGTATAGTAGGCCATGAAATGTTTCCTAAATATTTGGATCTTATAACAGTATAAATTGGACAACATAAAAGGAAGTGGTATTCTGATTCAATAGAGTTATATATACATAGTTTACATTTGCCATCGTTTCTATCAATGTTAAAATGTTACCAATAATTCTTTTTAATTCACACAATTAAAGTCAATACCACATGCATTCAAAGTCTCAAGTATTGTTTGTGGTTTAATATCAACGTATGAAAACATATCTGCTCAAGTTCTTAACAATCTTTCAAGATTGCAAAATCGTCGTTTTCAAGATTTTACATCCAGTGAATTTTGCGATCTCCCATATTGGTTTTTGTCGCACAACGTAGATACTGGACATTCCATGAACAGGCTAAATCAAACCGAGCCGGCAACATTTTAGATCATGTCGTATTGTGCTTTAAGAATTCTGCTATTATCTAATAAATATAATCATTGATGACCCGGAGAACACTGAAACTCGCATGCAAACTTAAAATCTATGTTTTGACAAGACAGTGGTATTCCGATCCCATTGGAATGTTAAATATCTATTTATTTTGTGAATATTTTAAGACTTAAAACAATGATTTATCTGAAACTGATGGCAAGTCAAAACTTCCCCACAGACTTGATGTTGTTGATATAAAATTCCATAGTTTTGTGGAAGTTCTGCTAACTGCAGTCACAAGTTCTAAGAGACAACATTTATGTAAGGACAACGTCTGATAATGTAAGTAAGTCTGACCTGAAATGGACAAAATATTATCATTAACAATTAAACAACAACAATGTTCGATACTCCAAATAGTTCCAAATAGTTCATACGAATATCCGAATATAGTTATCCGAAACTATGTGATTGTGAAACTTTGAGAAATATATATAAATTAATGATAATACTATGAAACAAATACTAATACAAAATATAAATTCACTTATAAAACGTATAAAAGCTAAAATATATTACTTACATGCTTCAGAAATCATTTTTTAACTGTTACTTTCCTAGTTAGCTGGCTGATTTAGATACGATTGTTGTTGTTATCACTGGAGTTAGAACAATTTTATTGTCAGGCCCCTTCAGGTCACATGACATATATTTTTCAACTTGATTGGCTGGCACGAAAGATTAGCCTAAAAGTGTTACATGTGTTGGAGATACGACGAAAAAAGGCTAACAGCAAAGCTTTCCATTGGACATAGAACAAAATACAGACGCTATATCTACAAAAGTATGACGTAAATCTTCACAAGTTTTGTTTTGGAGATAGAACAAACTAATACTAAAATAAATGTGCAGTTATCTCATTTTTGGTAAAAATGGAGTTAGGACATTTTTAGAATAAGGCGACGTTATGTCTATGAATAGAAATAAAAGCCCTGATATATATGATATTGTAGCAGATTTTTTCATTGAAGCTAAGGAATTTATTAGTCCCTATTTATGTAAGCTATTTAATAGAATATTAGATACAGGTATATATCCGGAAATGTGGACAAAATGTGCAATAGACCCATTGCACAATGACATCACAAGCACCTGCTACCAGAATTTAGCAGATTTACCGGTTGGCAAGAAGAACCAATATTTATAAACATTATATAGCAGCAGAATTTTTAAATTCTTATAACTTTTTTATTTGTGGATCGATTTTTTAGATTCTTATATCATTTAAAAGTTCTTTGTATTCATATTTTTAAAATATAAGCGGATTTTCATTTTTTGCTTTTAAAAAATAAAGCTCAGCTATTTTTCAACTGTTATTTCAATAGTTTTCTAGCACCAAGTTTAACACCTTACCAAGAAAAAATGAAAACGCTTTGTTAATTTATTTTTTAATATATAAAATATGAGTAAAACGACCTTTCTAATGATATAAAATACTAAGCTGTTTCATGAAAAATAAGTTTTTTTATTATAAATATAAAATTACTATATTTTGCATTTTATCAGCCACCATTTTTTTGCCAACCATCCGAAAGTTACCTGTATCTCTTATCAGCAATTTGTTACTATTAATAGATTTCATAACAATAACATGCAAAGGGCCTTTTAATATTATGGGTAAGATCTTTTCATTAGTTTTAAGAAATAGAATAAACAGTTGGTGCGAAGCTCAAAATGTGTTTAATGATATATAGTCAATTTGGTTTTCGGCAGGGACGGGCAACCATTGATGCAATTTTTATACTTCATTCTTTTATCAAAAAAGTCTTGAACAAAAATGAAAAATTATATTGTATATTTATAGATTACGAAAAAGCATTTGATACAGTCAATAGAGACTTACTTTGGATTAAACTGATAGATTGCGGTATAAGTTGTAAAATTTTAAATATTATAAAGTCAATATATGCATCTGTACAATCTTGTCTAAAAGTAAATACAAAATTGACTGATTTTTTCGATGTAACCATTGGCTTAAAACAAGGAGAACCATTATCACCATTGCTTTTTATTCTATTTATAAATGATATTGAACAGTGTATCGATATTGAACAAATGTCAACAAAAGATATTGAATTGTTATCTAAATACATGTTGTTATTTGCAGATGATATTGTTTTGTTTACAACAGATATAAATAGTCTACAATCTCAAGTTAACTCAATCTCGAGATATTCCTGTAAGTGGGGTCTGAAAATCAATGTTGCTAAAACTAAAGTATGTGTTTTTGAAAAGCGAAAATCTACCACACATGTTAATATTACGATTAATGATGAAACTATTGAATATGTAAATACTTTCACCTACTTGGGAGTAAAATTTTCATATACAGGTGATCTTAAAGTAGCAATTAAGGCTCTGTCTGAACAAGCTTTAAAGGCATATCATAATCTTTTATCTTTATTTAATAGAGTTAAATTTGATAAAGAAACAGTCTATACAAGAATTGTTTAGTGTATATAGTGATCAAGTACATAACTTTAGAGGATCTTCTTGGGCTAAAAGTATTCACAATATAATTAATAACTTAGGGTTTTCAAATTGTATAGAGAATTTTGAAAATAATTGTAACTATATTGTATTATTCAAACAACGTTTAAGAGATCAATTTGTGCAGAAATGGCACGAATCGATCGAATTAATGCCAAAACTCGATTACTATAGAATGTATAAAAATGATTTTTGTTTTGAAGAGTATCTTAATATTGTTGATAATAGTAAATTAAGGAGACAACTTTCAATTTTTAGGCTAAGTTCTCATACATTAGAAATTGAAACTGGAAGATATATTGGGGTTGAAAGAAATGCGAGATTATGTAAATTTTGTTCTCAGCAAGCTGTTGAATGGAGTATCATTTTCTTTTATGCTGTCCATTATATAGAGATTTAAGAATCAAATACAAATTGCCACACACTTTTCCAAATCTAAATAAATTTTCTAGATTAATGACAAATTCTAAAAGAAAAAATCTATATCATTTAAGCAAATTCTTAAGAGATGCATTTGATAGAAGAAATGAACAATTATAAAATAAATATTAAAACAATCTTAGATCTTTGCTATGATTGGTATTAAATTGTCGATATACCAAAAATAATCTTAAGACAATATATGCATTATTATGTATAATGTTCATTCAATGTATGTTTGCTTTTGTTAGATTTATTATTGTGTGTTTGCCATATGTATATTTATGTTTGTATTGCCAAAGGCAGATATCTGCCGAATTGCAAATAAAATTTTGTTGTTGTTATTGTTGGTAATATAACCAGTGTCATATTTTTACTAAGTGTGAATAGATACTTTAAGAGGGGGTCTTCGCTAATAGCGATAACATAATAAGGGACAATTACACAAGTGTGGTGTTGATCATGCGTTACACATATGGATTGTAAATGATTGTTTACATGTATATCCGTTGCTCGCCCATATGGTATCTTTCCAGTGGCGAGGGTAAACAAACGCAAACACACAAAATCCGTTGCTATTAATAACCACGGTCATAAAGAAATAACAAGTAATATTCTAATCTCTAGCATGCCAATCAAAGTTCATAATGAACAATGTCTTTCGTCCGCTCATTCATAAGTGATATACAATTCTGGTAAAAACCATTGAAAAGATTATAACAATATCTTGTCATCATATGTCTACTAGTTCATCTTCACTTGCTGCATCTCTTGCTTGGACGCCCTTTGATGCTTTGCATCAATGCTTTTCTTGTAACCTACCTGTACCGATCGGTAATTTTCAGATATCTGCCATCACTGCAGTGATCTGCCATCACTGCCGCCGGTAATACGGTGTGATTAGGTGATTCTGATTGTCTATACTGTATCCCAAGTCACGGATATTAAAATTATGTATTGAACGGCGCATGGTCACGACACGAGAATCTATCCCTTTTCTGTATGTTTGCATACATGTGCGTGTATCTTTTTTATACATGCCTATCAAATATACTTATATTGTTTACTGCACTGTGTCTCTCCAATTTCCGTTTTCGAGGATGACAAGACTTTTTGCCGGCCAAAATTCATTATATGCGTACTGCATGTTATAGGTTTATTTATATTTTAAGTTTCTATATACGTTCTATAAAAAGGTCGTATCTACCATTTACGCCCCATGTTCACAGTAACATGAAATAAACTGCCTCAATATTAAAAGGACGTATCTGCCAGATAGGGCCTTATTGTATCTGTAAGACTGCAGTTACGACCTTATATGATTATGCTTCAGATCCAAAATGCACAAACGACCTTTAATTATTGATGTTATCTGGCTTAAATATTATGTCTAGGGGGCTGGGGACGCCTGCAGGACAGGGCGGACCGTGAGACTAGGCGGACCATATATTGGGACAGGGCGGACCGTCACTCGAGACGAGGCTGACCGTAATTTAAAAAAGTATTTATATGTGGACTAATGTAATAAAAGTATTAAATTATTGATGTTTTTGTTCTTCGTTTTAATATTTCAATGCATATATAAAAGTAAAAATATAAAATAAATTTTAAAAGTTCATGTGTAATTGAATATTAATTTGCTGAATGGACGATGTCACTCGAGACGAAAGTATTTAATTGTGGATGATTTTGGTATTCTTTATAATATTTCAATCTAAACCTTTCTATGTAACATATGAAACATATATATACTGAACCAAAAAAGGAAACTTTCGCAAAGTATCATGTGCCAGTTGTCAAGGGTACCACATAAATGTACACACTTGTATATATGTAGTAGCTCGTAAAACTCGTTTTGTTTGCAAAATCGGTCAGCTAATCCCCGTATAAAAGCCCGAAATGTTTATTCAACGTAAAAATCGAGTTTCAAAAGGATTGAAAAACTGTACTTACATATCTACATTCAAACTTGGAGAAAGTTTCTTTTTTGTTTCAGTATATTAGAGTAGTTTAAAAAAAAATTCTCAAGAAATTATTTGTAACTGCGTCGACTTACGCAAGTGATAATTGACCAATTATCGGGATATAACAATGTTATTGTTTGTATAAGGCGCTAACGCTGCTAAAATTGATAAACTTTATTAAACAATTAGACACATAAAAAAACATATTTTGTTGTACAATACACGAAATAACAATGATAACGAATAACATCACATTAAAATTATTTGCAATTCAACACAATAACAAAAAAATGAAGTGACATATTTGAAAAACAAAACTATCTTATTAAAATTTACATAATAAGCACAGACACATGAAATAAAATGAACACTGAAATAGAATTTATTAAACAATAAGACACATCAAAGAATTTTTAAAACTTACTGTATTTTATATTTTTAATTGAATATTTGAATTGAAATATCAATACGAAGAACAAAAACATCAATAATTACATTAGTCCACATATAAATACTTTTTTAAATCACGGTCCGCCTCGTCTCGAGTGACGGTCCGCCCTGTCCAAAAATACGGTCCGCCTAGTCTCGAGTGGGTTTGCCTAAATTACGAAAGTGAGATTTTTGACGAAAGTGAGCGAAAGTGAGCGAAAGTGACTTTTAGAATTTGAATTATATCGTTTTAATAGAATTTTACAGTAAAATTGCTGTTTGTCGACGTATATTATTAGCAACTTATTATATATATATAAATAACCATAATCATGATTTAATCGCCATTTATTGGCCTAATTTCTATATACAAGTTGGTTTAAACAATATTTTATTTCAGCAAATATATATATATATATATTTACACACAATATATTACAATAAAATGCAAAAAGGATTGAGTAGAAAGCTAGAAGCTTTTTTAGAAACTCTCTCCTTGAAATGAAACAGTAGTTATTAATGATAACATTCATATATAAACAAAATATTGTATGCTTGTAATTCTAAGAGTTCAATAATAATCCAAGTACAAAAATTATGAAAATGAAACTAAATAAATTAAGATAAACATTAAGACATTGATATACATTAAAAGAAAATTTAGCAAATAGTTTTTTTTATTTTATGAAAAAAAAGAAAAAAAGGGGGGAATAATAAAATCGGTATAGAATAAGTGAGAGAGAGAGAGAGAGAGAGAGAGAGAGAGAGAGAGAGAGAGAGAGAGAGAGAGAGAGAGAGAGAGAGAGAGAGAGAGAGAGAGAGAGAGAGAGAGAGAGAGAGAGAGAGAGAGAGTTTAAGGTTCCGGTATTGGATTGTGTGGGCCTCTTTATGAGAATCTCTTTGTCTGTTGAATATAATAGTGAACATATTCAAAGACAAATTTGTTAATTTGTGGGTTGTCACTATCACCATATAAGACAAGAGAAAGTGTAGGGGTTGCATTTTCAAGTGCATTGATATTGTCAATTAGCTGTGTTCTTTGAGTTTCAAATAGTAAACATTTAAAAAAGTAGTGATATGTAGTTTCGATTTCACCACATGTGCAAAGGGGACTATTTATGATGTTTTTTGAGAATAGGTGCTCGTTTAATGAACTGCAGTGATTTCTAAGGCGTGTGTACAATATACAATATACAAGTTCAGCGATCTTCCTTTTGCTTACATTGAAAAATACGAAAGTGACTTGTAAAATATCAAAAATAGAGTTTGAATTGAAAATGTTCTTAAACTGTAGTTTGTAAACGTATATTTTCAGAAATTAATAATTTGATATTCAACACTATATTTCAGTTAAACCTTATATTTGATATTTTAGAGGTCACTTTCGTATTTTCAATGTGAGCGAAAGGAAGATTGTAGAACTTGTATATATAGAAATTATGTAGAAAAAATGGGGTAAAAATCATCATAATGATTATTTTTGAAAATAAATAATATTAATTTTGGATATTATACGGCTGAAAAATGCAATTTATGTGTAACTTTCAATTTGAACAATGCTTTATTTAATATTTTACAAGTCACTTTCGTATTCTTCAATGTGAGCGCAAGGAAGATCTAAGAACTTGTGCATAGAAATTATTCTAACAAATGGTGATTAAATCATCATACTGATTATTATTTAAAATATATATTATATATTTCTGATGATATACGTCTGCAAACTGCAATTTTAGTATAAATTTCAATTTAAACTCTATATTTAATATTTTACATGTCACTTTCTTTTTTTTCAAAGTGAGCGAAAGGAAGATCTCAGAACTTGTGTATAGAAATTGTGCAAATAAATGGCGATTAAATCATCATAGGGATTATTTTTTAAAAGAAATATTATTAATTGCTAATAATATACGTCTACAAACAGAAAATTCATTGTGAAATTCTATTAAAACGGTACAATTCACATTTTAAAAGTCACTTCGCCCACTTTCGCTCACTTTCGTCAAAAATCTCACTTTCGTATTTTAGGCA
Source organism: Ruditapes philippinarum (assembly GCF_026571515.1). NCBI lineage: Eukaryota > Metazoa > Mollusca > Bivalvia > Venerida > Veneridae > Ruditapes > Ruditapes philippinarum. The sequence continues at coordinate 15,520 of NW_026863535.1, forward strand.
TACCGGTCTCGAGTCACGGTCCGCCCTGGTACGGTCCGCCCTGTCCGTAATTCGGACAGACTATAGTGTGCTATCGCCTCGGTCAATATGTCATCTGCCGGTGAATATCACATCATATTCAATGGCTCACTAGTCGATAATTGTTTAATTATATGAGTAGGCTAAGAATTAAAAAAAATCACAAAGAGTACAACCTTATACATGTAAAACTTCTGCCTTATTCGTTGAAGCTCGGAAAAAAAGACGCACGTGTCAGGCGTGCGACGACTACGCGAACGCTGCGCATACTTAAGTAATTCAAATTTATACTTATCATTGCGGTGTAGCCTTTAAGCATAATAGTAGAGTAACGATTTTTTCATCGAGAAATATATCTTAAAGAACAAAACGCAACAATAATTTTTAATGCGCACGCGTAATTAACAGTCTACGGTGTAATTAACCTATTTTTAGACAGGGAAAATTCAATTCAGACAGTGAATATAATTTTATAGAAAAGTTCTGCTGACTATTGTTTGGACCATTGAGATTGCAGCTATATCTAGATCATATAATAAAAGATATTATAAAAGAAATTATTATAAAAGAAAATAACTAAAATACCATATTTATACAACAAAAATAATTAATACAATCGTATTACAATGATTTTGTTCACATTGATATAAAAAGCTTATTTTAAACGGGGTTCTATGAACCAAAAAAGAAAAAGATGAAACCAGAGTAACTTATTTTAATAAGAAAAAAAGATGATGATACATGTAATTATTTAAAATTAGATTAATTGATAACTAAAAATTGATGTTAAGACATTGGACGGCAACGGGAACGGACTTTTCTAAAAAGCCCGACACGAAAAAGCCGAGCTGCAAATGGATAAGTGGTCTTTAATTCACTTTGAGCGAAAAGCGAACATTAAAAATCAAGAAAATAAAACGCTTCTTGAAAAGGCGTTAATCCATATTATTGTGGCGTTCAACCTTTCTAATCGTTGATTTTGTCGATCAGAGTTAGTGCCCTTACACTGGTCATGTGACATTTACGGAAGAAGATTTCTCAATTTTCATAATGGTTTGACTATGAATCATATAAAGAAACTAAAATTAAACAGTCTTAAACCTTGACAATTTTACATGAATTAGATTGTATTTTCCATTTGCACAATTCTCCCAGTTCTTTGCTGCCAATGTCTGGAAATACGTTACAGGTAGACCGCTTTATAAACGTTGTAAAAGATAAATAAACATTACCCCACCCGGTCCAAAAGTTGTCATATTTACCATAAATTTGATGAAATAAATATTTTATTTTGTCCTAGTATATCTAAAGTTTACCCATTTTAACAAATGTCTATATGTTTTGTGCCTTGCAATATGTGTTTTTGAAGAAAATTATACATATTTTTCAAAATTATGTTAAAAACTGAAGTTATCGATAAATAATTTTTTGTGCAATATTGTTTGCTATATTATATTATGTTGTCATGCAGTTTTAATCACAGTAAATAATTTTTGTCATAGAAAATAAACCATTCCCTTTATATTTTAAATGAAGTGATGAATAATTTGAGTCTTAAAATTTTTTTTTAAAAATTCAATCACATGATTCTTATTAAATGATCATAAAAAGCACTAACGTAATATTGATTAAAAAAGTCTTAGATAATCTTTTTTATAACATACAGACCATAGCTTTTGTAGCAAATATTGTAATGTTCAAAGCTTTGATGCCAAAAAGTTATTTATAGCCTTTATTTTATAGTCACAAGACATTCAGTTCATATTTATTAGTATAGCCAATCAATAGGTAGATTCACATTTAGTCATCGGCAGGTGACCTGGTTAGCTACACTATATAACAGAAATATTGTGTGCCAACTACCAAATGTAGAAGGCTTCACAGAGTGAAAGAGACGTAGAGGATAATTTTCAGAATTGAAAAAAAAAATGGATTAAATTTTTATGCAGAATTTACATAAAATTTGTATTGTTAAAATTTAATAGACAAATTTGGAAAATATTAGAAATAAGAATTCAAAATGCGTTACATTGAAGGAAGAGGGTCATACTATGGTGGTCCAGCAATATGTGTTAGTTTTATTATAATTGCCATTTCTAATCAGAAAAGGAAATATTTTATCTTTTGTAATTCTTGTCATACAATGCAGGTTACAATTATAATACCATTTATTTTTCAATACCTGTACTGTATTACTAAATTATGTGAAACTTGCATTTGAAGGTATAAAAAGTTTTTTTTTTCTATTTTTTTTTTTTAATATAGAAAGCTATTGAGCTTGTAACAAAGGCAACAGAAGAAGATAAAAAGAAAAATTATGAGGAAGCCTTAAAACTGTATGAGCATGCTGTAGAGTATTTCCTTCATGCAATCAAATGTGAGTAGAAATAAGATTTTTATATTTCATTCAATTGAGTATTACGGTACCTACATTATTTTCTTTCATTTACAAAAACTTGGTATATATATATGAGTTTTTAAAACTTATAAAGTTCAAGAACTTACCTTGGTATACATCTCCAATTTTTGTATGACATTCAGATCTATACAGATAAACTTTATAAACCAGATTTTTATTTAAGTTTTTAAACTGTTATTCAGCTTGTTTAGAAAAAAAAAACTAAATTGGTAAATAACTTAATTTTGTTAGATGAAGCACAGAGTGATAAAGCAAAAGAGAGTATAAGAGCAAAGTGTATACAATACCTAGACAGAGCTGAAAAGCTGAAAAAATACCTCGGAAATGATAAGAAACCTAAACCTATGAAAGCAGGTGGAGGAGGTAGTTCTAAAAAGTAAGATTACTGTTTAATTTATAACTTGGCATTGGCAGCACAAAAAAACTATGAATCAGCATGATAACTTTTATAATTGAAAGGTATTCCTACTTAGACATAAGACAATATCTCAGATACATGGACTGCTTTGACAAAGAATACAATAAAATCAGTAATATAATTAAACTTACACATTGTTATACCCATGATTCCATCTATTTATGTAATTAAAATTCTATTTTTCAAAATTATTATTATTTTTATTTAGAGAATCGTCTGACAGTGAAGATGATGAAAAAAGTGCTGATACAAAAAAATTTGAAGGTGCCTTGTCAGGTAAGAGAAGTTGCGTGCTTTAAATGAGGTCATTCCAATGCATCTTTTCATGAATTAATTTCTTTCTTGGCATGATGTCATTTTGTCTGTATGAATGAAGGTTGTAAATTCATATGCTGCTGTATGAAAAACGTGATAAATGCGTAATTTCTTTCCGACGTATAAATGATATGACATGATAACAGATATGCAAGAAAAAGAATAAAACAGTGGCCATCAATTCTATTTTTGGTTTGAATATCGACAGTAACACAACATTTAAATGTTGAACAATAACAACAACACAATGGCAAATTGAGATTTTAATCACTGTTATAAGAAAAAAAATCAGGAGAAAGACAAAATTCTAAGTTGAATTGTTGTAGATTATTAATTTTTGCAGAATTGTGAAAGGGTCTATTGAAGCCATTCTAAAAATTGTGAAAGTTCGTGATTGTGAATGGGTCCGTTTTTCAGTACCACTTATAGAAGGAAAACAATTGCTGCATTAATTGTTTTCATGTTACTCCATTATTTTGGCATTAAAATTTTTTATACAGATTGGATACTTATACCTGAAGAAATGAAAGAATTGTAAAAAGAATGTCTGTTATACAGAGATAGAATCCAAATTTTACTTTAATAAATGTGAAATTGAATTAAATTGTTGTTTTGTTTTCAGGTGCCATTGTTATGGAGAAACCAAACATACAATGGGATGATGTTGCTGGGCTTCATGGCGCTAAAGAAGCCCTGAAGGAAGCTGTTATTTTACCTGTTAAATTCCCACATCTCTTCACAGGTTTGCTAAACTTACATGTCTTAACTTATAAACCAACAAAAAATATTGATTAATTTAAATGTACTAACCGAAAGAGAAATTACTGGTCTTAAATGGCATGAATTAGCTTTTTAGTATGCTTAAGTTAAATGAACTGCTTCAGGTAAAGTAAGATTTAATTTGATATCTGTTTATATTGAGTGTCATTTATATAATTGTCATTCTCATTTGTAGGGAAAAGAAAACCATGGCGTGGAATTCTATTATATGGTGTAAGTTACCATTTTAATCACTGTTTTGATCATCATATTTATTGTTTCATAATGCGTACCCAGCTATGTAGAGTCCGAGTATAACAAATATCTGCATTCATTACAATATCACATATTGGTTAAATCTTTGTTAAACCACTCTACTTTCTCTGAATTCAGTAAGATATTATTCTGAATTTTGGAATACAATTGTACTTGTATAGATGCACCATCTTTTATAGATAGGAGCACATAACTCTGTCTTGAATTTTGACATTAATAATTTTGCCTCAGATTAAAAATTTGGGTAAAGATTTGAATTTGGAATTTTTAACAGACAAGCGTTAACACCACATGCAGTGCTCTGGCATAGGCATCTGTTGATATGTGTTGACTAAACCACCAAATTAAAACTAATGTTTTAAACTGATCATACTTCAATTTGTTGGTTTAAACATATTTTATTCATCACATAAGCATATTTACATACATGATATTTACAATCAATACAAGAAAAGGATTAGATTGGAAGCAACCTAATGCTTATTGACGTCTTTTGCCAATTGTTAATTTGAGCCGCGTCATGACAAAACCAACATAATGGGTTTGCAACCAGCATGGATCAAGACCAGCCTGCGAATCCGCACAGTCTGACCAGGATCCATGCTGTTCGCTTACAAACCCTATATCAAGTAAAGAAACTGATAGCGAACAGCATGGATCCTGATCAACTGCGCGGATGCGCAGGCTGGTCTGGATCCATGCTGGTCGCAAACCAATTATGTTGGTTTTGTTGTGATGCGGCTCATTTATTGATATAAATCATTGCAGCCCCCTGGTACAGGAAAATCATTTCTGGCTAAGGCAGTAGCAACAGAGGCTAACAATTCTACATTTTTCTCTGTTTCCTCATCCGATCTGGTATCTAAGTGGCTTGGAGAATCAGAAAAGTAAGTGATAAAAATATTTGTTTTTATAAGTTGCATAATCTAACTCTTCACTCTTCTTCCTGAAACTCATTCAAAAATTAGTGATTGTTATATACATGTCAACTGCAGCCAGTTTACATGTAAGAACTAAACATGAATGCTATCATTGGTCAATACTCAGTAGGGGGAACTTGATTTACCATTAAGATACATGATCTTTATATCAAAATGTTTAGCTGGACTATTTAAAGATTAAGGAGAGCTATTGTACTCACACTGGTGCCAGCATCACACTTTGGTTAAAGTGACTCCCCTGCTGTTTTTTTACATGAAGGGACTTGAAACATTTTTTTGTGTCTTATGTACTATTTGATGTAGGTCTGGACTTATAACTTGTGTGCAAAATTTCAGGTTATTCACTCACTCGATTTTCCCAGAATAATTATTCTTATTTTGCAAAAATACCAAAAATTAAAAGCATTTGCAATGCTTTTCATCCTATCCAGGCTAATAATCATGTAACATATCAATTTTCAATTTTTATAAAAGTCTATTTCTTTATAATCTTTTGCAGATTTTTTTTCCATGTTAAATATATCACTTCATCTATGCATGAACTTCAAATTTTATGCTTTTAAGGATTTTTGACCTCAATTGAGCTCCTTTAAATTTTTGCAAGCAAGCTGGTATCTTCAAAACTACTAAAGTGAATGGATTGAAACTGCACACATTTGTTCTCTGTGATTGTCTTTCATGGTTTGCACAGGTTCCATAACTCTTAAGTTACCTTTATACAGAGTTATGCCCCTTTGTTGCTGTCAAGCACTGAGAATAATCAAGTCAGCTGTCTTACAGACAGCTCTTGTGGTTTCTATGGAGATATGGACATTTGAACAAGTATAAACAGTGCAATAGATACAGGAGTCCTTTTCCACTATATTTTTCTAGTCATTTTGTTCTGCCCATTTACCAAGGGAGTGGAACAAAACATAAGCAAAAGCTTTAAGGTTTTTAATGACATTAGGAAATTGAAGCTGTAACATATTTTACCATTATGAAATCCATCATTTCAGATTAGTCAAAACCCTATTCAGTATGGCAAGAGAAAACAAACCAAGCATTATATTTATAGATGAAGTAGATGCTTTATGTGGATCTCGAAGTGAGAACGAGTCAGAATCTGCTCGCAGAATAAAAACAGAGTTTCTAGTACAAATGCAAGGTGTAGGAAATGACCAGGATGGTATGTCATATCATTCATGAACCTGTTTTACACTTTCAGATTTCACAGATTAAATTTTTATTGAAATTATACACTTGATTGTCATTTCAGGCATTTATATTTCTATATGAAACAATTTGAATGACAAAGTAAGTAGAAGGTGGGGTGCATTGTAAAAAAAAAATGTGTCAGTAAACTTGGAAAATTTCCATATGACTGGCTCATGTCTGAAATTATTTTAAGAAAGGTCATCTGATGTCTTCCTCCGTCAGAAAACCTGGAACATGGCCATATGACCATAACAGTGTTGATGTGACTCAAAATCCAATAAAACTAAAGACTTTCTGATCTAGTAAAAAATCTTTGTGAAAGTATTGCATATTACAGTCTTTTATGAGATGAAGCATTATTAGATATCCACAACACTAAAAGTATTAGAATCATCGGTCTCGAAAGTTGGCCCTGCCTAGTTTTGATTTGGCTTGAATTTGATAAAATAAATAAAAAAAAATGTCTAGCTTTAATTTTTTTACATTTTAATTTTTGTATTAACTTCATAGTTGTAATATTGTAGGTGTATTAGTGTTAGGTGCAACAAATATACCATGGAGTTTAGATTCTGCTATTCGTAGAAGGTTTGAGAAACGTATATACATCCCTCTACCTGAGGCACCCGCAAGGTCACTCATGTTTAAACTTCACCTTGGCTCTACACCAAACTCTCTCACTGATGAAGATTTTAAGTAAGTTTATTTTCACTATCAGTATGTGGCAAAAGTGTTTGCAAAGCCAAGCTTTAGAAATATAATTTTTGTACGGTTATTTGTTAAAACAGGCAGCACAAATGCAAAATTTGCCTTTTATTTTAAGCTATGTTTTAGATCATTTGAATTTTTTATTTTGAAGACAATTGAAGGAAAAAAATTATTATCTTTAACAGTGTATATCAAAACACTATATTTTAAAAGTAGGTGCTTTTATTTTATTATGAGTAATTTTATTTTGAACAGACAGCTAGGATTGAAGGCTGAGGGTTATTCTGGTGCAGATGTTAGTATTGTTGTGAGAGATGCCCTCATGCAGCCAGTACGTAAAGTACAAACTGCTACGCACTTCAGAAAGGTATATTCTTATCTTATAGCTTTCTAATAATATGTGTCTTGATAATTATTGTCTACTGAAATTTCTTTTCTGATTTACAACAAATTTATTCATCCAGATTTTGATATGACCTGGCACTTCATCAAATTAGGTGTATTAGTAGTAACTAAAAGAGCAGTAAAAATTAAGCTCATTTACAGAATAGGTTATTGCGATGAAGCTTTAGAATTATTGCTGTTATGATTAAATTGTCACAATATATTGTCGAAATTCATCTTTCATGTGAGGAAGCTATCCAGATAGTTTACAAAACATTGGTTGTTCTACTCAGGTGCCCATTCATGCCTGAAATAATGCATGGAATGGATGTCTTTCTCCACCAGTAAAGCTGGGAAGTTGTCATATGGCCAAAACTATGTTGGTGCAAAAACAAAACAAAAAGAGACTAAAAAAATGTTGAAATTCAAAATATGAGCACAATCTTAATGAAGATTGCTGCTAGCTAAACTAAAGATATGTTCATTTTGTATCTTAATGCTTTTTAGAAATTCTTTATTTTATTAAGCTGAGTTCTTTCTTAGTTTGTGGTAAACATGGAAAATTGATGATGAAAACAAATAGCTGTAATTGTGCTACAATTTGTTACAGGTACGAGGTCCGTCCAGAGACAATCCAGATGAAATTGTTGATGACCTTTTGACCCCGTGTTCACCTGGGGCACCTGGTGCAATAGAAATGAACTGGACCCAAGTGGATGGACACAAACTGCTTGAACCTGTTGTTAGCATGGTAAACTGGATTTTCTCTCTTGCAATTACGTTAATTTTATTTCTTAGGATATGAGCCGCGTCACGACAAAACCAATATAATGGGTTTGCGACCAGCATGGATCCAGACCAGCCTGCGCATTCGCGCAGTCTGATCAGGATCCATGCTGTTTGCTTACCAACCCTATTACAAGTAGAGAAACTGATAGCGAACAGCATGGATCCTGATCAGACTGCGCGGATGCGCAGGCTGGTATGGATCCATGCTGGTCGCAAAAGCACTATGTTGGTTTTGTCGTGACACGGCTCATATATTTTTTATCTTATATAATATTGGTAGATCCCTACTCTGACCTTCTATTTGAATAACAAAAGATTTAACCACAAACATTGACATGTGCTCTTTTGTTATCAAATAGGTTGTGGTGACATTGTTATTGTATCCACTAATCTGATAATAGGAAATAGATAGGTCAGGGATCTATGCTTAATTTGTATTGATTTCCTTTACTGTTTCAACTATACAAGAAATAATGTACCTTTATCCTTTGGTTTATGGATAAGGGTTAACAGAAAAAAAAATAATAATAAGAAAAATTACAAAGTATCTTGTAAGCAAGCCTGTTTAATTGAAAATGCTTATTTCATCCATTAACAAACATTACAGCATTATGTTAATATATTTTCAAATATTTGATTTCAGGCTGATATGTTAATGTCACTACAGACACAGAAGGCAACTGTTAATGATGATGATTTGAAAAAACACGAAGAATTCACAAATGATTTTGGTCAAGAAGGCTAGCAGTGGCTGGAAATGTTCATTTTGTTCATTTTCATGTTATATAGTGATGTAAATTATTTTTTTGAAGACGAACAATTTTATCTGCTGTCTACTTATTTACAACAAACATACAGTAAAGCAGGAGATCTAAGTTCTTGTATTGAATTATTACAACAGATGCTGACAATATAAAGATAGAATCACTATCTGTCTTTGAATAAGGAGTTGTTGTTAAAATCATTTTACGTTTTCATTTTTATAACATTTAAAAGTATGTTAGTTCAAATAAATGAATGCTAATTGTATCATTTACACCATATTGTAATCTTCTTAAATAAATACATGATTTTAGTTATTTCTGTTTTTCATGTACTATTTAATATGTCTATGTTAGCTGAACAGTTTGAGAATTAGGTTTTACAGAACAGAAGTGTGGGTTTTATCCTTGGACACTGTACATATTTCTGCAATGATTGATTTTTGTTATGGTTAGCATTAACCACTGATAAAAAAAAAGTGGTTAACTGTCATCAAATTACTTACCTGTGCAAATATGTATGAAGTTCTGTTTCTGATAAACCACACTGTCTTTTCTTTTACAACTTGAGAAATTTTAAGTTCATTCATACTTTAAATTAGTCATAATCTTCTTACATATTGTTGTTATCTTTTCTCATAAAAATTATAAATAATTTTATGAAACAATTTTTTTCTTACATGCTAGGTTGATTTTAGAACCAAACTGATTCTTCATAACACCAAAGTAATTTTCTTCACAGAAATGACATTTGATTGGTAGATGGATATTTTCGGACTTTTGTCAGTGGTATCCTTATTGTGTCCATGGTTATTTCAAACACTCATGAAAGATTAATATTGATTTTTTCTTTACAGTTCCTGATATTTAGTTACTCTGCAATTTTCATCAACTGTTAATTGTTTTAAAAAGGTAATTTTTTCAACCAGTCAATATACACAAAAGTGTATATTGAATTTGTAATGTTAGTGCTGAGTAAAACCACATAAATAGGCAAAATAGTAAGAAATTAATTTATCATGGTTTTTCAAGATATTTTATGGTATAAATTGAGCTGTCAGTTTGAACTATTTGATTGCTTTTTTTGTTCAAATTGTATAAGAAATATGTAAGGAAATTATTGAGACCTAATCCATTGTTAATGTATAAGCAATGACTCTTGGACAAATTGAACCATATCAAGATATTTGTATTATTTATAGGTCTGTGCTGATATTTATATATTTTCTCTTTTTACCTGATAAGTGAATTTGTCTTTTTCAAAAATAAACAATTTTTAAAAAAAAATTCAGTTGCATTATACTTTGGAAACAATACACTGATGAAGAAATATTCTTCTTATATTAAAAATGTTAAAAGTGGTCTGAAAATGTCTAATAAATTCTGTGAATACAAATTTTCTACTAAGTCATGTTATCATTATCTTTGTGGGTGTAATAAGGAATTTGTTTTGTTTAAATACTGACTAATTCAAGTTTTGAACTTTTACTTCCATTGTTAATTAGAATGGTAAGTGTGTCATTTTAGCTTGTTTGTAGAATTTGAAATCCTGTAACTTGGAAATAAAATAATTCATCTTGTGCATAATAACCCTTAACCAGCGGTATTTGTATCATGAATTTGCCCAGCTTTGAATTTCAAGAAGTCCACACACGCAAATTCTAATGGATTTCAATATATAAAAAAAACTTAAGCTACCCTGGGAAGTGCAGTCTGACCAAGCTCTGTAGTGCTTGGGAAGGATAATCACTTTCAGTTCCACCAGGTCAAGCCCTGAGGGTTTTTCTTTAATTGTTGAGGCATAAGAAGGGCAGCCACCATTTATCCATGCATGATTATATGAGGCGACTAAATGGTTTCCAATAATTGGACTTGGAGACTATGCTTCTCTTAACTCAAATCCATTTGGATTTGATGTTAAAAATTATTTCAAGATTATATTAAGACTAGATCCAATAAACATTTTGCATGATTGTAAAAGTTAACCATGACATTGATAAACAGTTTGCTACTTTAGAAAGTCGGTTGTGCTCTCTTAAGAATTGTCAGATTGTAAAATTGTGTGATTTCATATAGGCAAAATATTCCTTTTGGTGAATTTTATGTTCTTTTTTTTTAAATGTACATTTATATTATTAATGAGACAGTTTAAAGTGTCTACAACATAATGTAACACTGACATTTTCAATTACAATTTTAACAGCTCTTTATTTCATTTATGATTTCATTATGGTAAACATGTATGCATTTCCACACGTCGTTTTTAAACCAACAATGTTAGTTTGTTTACATTTTTTGGATGATGATATTTCATGCACTTTTTTTTCCAAACCAAAGAGAAATCTATATTTTTGTTAAATTGGTTTATTTTACCAAGTATTAATGAGATCTAAGAAATATGCAAACAGTTCTTGTGCTCACATACAATCAACCACCTCATTGAGGCCAAAATTTATGAGAATTCATTAATGTATAGTTAAGTAACTGCACAGACAAGAAAGTGCATTCCTTATATAACCTGATCTTTATTCAGTCTGAATTGTTTTAATGCAAAATACTGTTTTGAAACTTGTAAATTTTATAAATATTCTGCAAATTATTTGGTTCAGTCCAGTAATATAATGCATTGTTTTCCATCTCAAAGTGTTAAGTGAAATATCTGACATATTTAGGAAAATATTTAGGTACCGTATGCTATAATATGTTTGAATTTTCACGAAAGACAGCTGTGTGATTCGGTCGTTTATGCATTGTTTTAACTGTATGATATTATAAAATGTACGGATTATTTGTGAATTCATCTTGTGAACTTTTTGTACTCTTGTTATCTCTATAATTATAATATAATGTATGACAATAAAATGTTTTCAATTAGACAGTTTTGTCTCCAGTTTTTTTTAATGTCGGTAGATTTCAGATTTCAAAGCCTGCTGATTCAATAACTTTTATTTCAAGTCTTAGTTCTATCACGCTATATGTTTGATACGACTATTTAGACAAAATGTGGTGATGCTATGATGGATCTCACGCCAGCCATATGAATGCCATGGTTTTATTCTAATGTTCAAGAAGCTTGTTTGTCAGTAACATTAGTGGTGGAACCCGGTCAGCTTTGACAGTTTCTCAGTAACTCGATCAAGAGATAAGCAGCAGAACAATATTCTGTGTCTTCATTTTAGAATAAAGTTTCAAAATTTAATGCACCTTAACATTAATGCCGTCAATGTTGAATAACGCCCAAATGATGCCAGAAGCTAATCACAATAAAACAGATAACGGCATTAAGTTGATAAAATCACAGTAATGAAACAGTAAAAAGAATTTGATTGTAACACGACCCTGAACTCGCGGATCAGCTCAAGAGATGGCGGAGAAAATTTCAAGTAGTCTTTGTGGCCATTAAGACGCCAAAAGGACAGAGAAAATTACGCCATAGTCATAATGCTGGTACATTTAACCTTTTACCCCATGAGCATATTGCGAAAAATGGCCGTTTTCATTGAAAAGTCTCCTGTAACAAGTTCAAACTGCTATGAAACTATGAAAAATGCTTCAATATTGATGAAAGTTGGCACAAATGTTGACTAGACCATAGCCTCTGTAACAGCATGCTCAATCAAAAAATTTCCTGTTAACATGGCAACGGGGGGAGGTCTCAAAATTGCCAAAAATCACTATTTTGCATTGTTTTTTTCCATCAAAACTGATTTCAAAGTGCTGCAACTTCGTAATGAATTGAGATAGAGTAAAAGCCTTTTCAGCGTCGGTTACTAGTTACCCAAGATCAACCTGAGGCCATTTTTAGCCTGTCACATGTCCAAAATTTTCTTGGCGATGAGGGGGTCACTTGGCCCCCCTTCAAACCCCCCCAAACAGAAGGGGGCACAACATTTCTCATACGAAAAACAGTGTTCCAGGCCCTAAATAGGACATTTTTTCACTGTTTGAGGCCTCAAAGGGGGGGGGGGGGGATGGGCAAAAAGCCGTCGAAACACGTTTATATAAGGGAAAAGGTTAAGTCGGTTTCACCACAATGCACGGCCTAAAGTCAAAACAGGTAGCGCCTAGCCCCCCCCCCCCCCCCCCCACACACACACATACCCCATCCATTAAGGAAGTATAAGCGGTGGTAATTAGAGCAAGTTTTTGCTCCGTAAAATGTATTTTTCTAAATGAATAGAAAAAAAACATTGTCGAACATACATGATTCTAATAAATGATTAAAGCAACGCGCCTCCAAATTCATACTTATTTTCATGAAAGTTTTAAAAGTATAATTTTGTGAGGAAACCTACAGGAAGCAATTAATACTTAGCAATGACACTTAAAAACCAAAACGAGATTAAAATATGTATAAATAGCCCTTACTATGTCGGTTACGCAGTAGAAATATAGCTATAAATACTGAAAAATCAATCTTTAATCGCACGTAACATGTAAATTTTTAGTTAAATCTTTTCTCTTTCCTAAAACATAAGTACATTTCTTAAGTTTGATTTTATTTAAATATTTTGACTCATCATTCTGGAAGCATGTAGCTTTACAAAAGGCATGGCTGCAGTATTGATCTTTGAATGTCTTAAATAATCGTTATATTAAAAAAAATAATAGCAGAGTAGGAGTGTGTAATACTTATTTATAGAGTTTTGCTATATAGTCACATGATCAAAGCTTTGTTAATGTATATTACTAATCGATAGGTAAATACACATGATAGTTATCCTCAACATGTGACCGTGTGTTAAAGAAAAAAATAATGGAAAAGGAAACAAACAAAAAAAATACAAAATTGGAATAGATTTTCGTTTAGCATTCAGATTTTTATTATTAAACTTGATTGGATAATTTTGGTAAAGAACCGAGTTACATACTCTTAGTATGTAGTCAAGTAAATAACTACTTCTATTAAGAAGAAATTGAATACAGAATGCGTTTCTTCTTCAACATGCAAATCTATCGCAATAAATCTATATCAATATTATTTATTTCAAATGAAAATGGAATGAAGCAATTATAGGAATGCAAAACAGTTATTAAGATTCAACAGGGAACTAGTTTAATCTATTTACATTCTTATTCGTGATATTAGTAAAATCGAGTGAAATATGAATTGGAGATCGATTTTTACATAAAAGTACGAGTATTCAAAGTTATGCTGTAAATAATATAAAGTGACAGTGGGATAGAACACACATTAGTTATTTGAATACTTTATGACTGGCATATGAAACTTGTATTTGTTGTTATTAAACCTCCACATACCACATAATTATTGAGTGCTATTGAGCTTGTGGCATACGCTACAGAAGCAGATAAGATGAATTAAGACGAAATGGGCATGCAATAGAGAATTTCCTTACCGCAATCAAATGTGAGTAGAAATAAGATTTTCATTTTTTTTTATTTGCTTAGACAGTCTTATTAAAGATTACATGGGTTTACTTATGTTTTAATTCCGAACGAAATATAGTTATTTTTCCGTACCATTTTTTATGCCCCCGAAGGGAGGCATTATATAATCGCACTGTCTGTCTGTCCGTCTGTGCGTCCCCACTTCTTTTGTGTCCGGACTGTAACTTTGTTATACATTGAGGAATTTTGAAATAACTTGGCACAAATGTCTACCAAACCAAGACGATGTGTCGCGTCCAAGAACCACGTCCCTACCTCAAAGGTCAAGGTCACACTATCATTTTGAAGTTTCACATTATCGCAATTAGAGTAGATAGGTACACACATTCGTGTCCGAACTGTAACTTTGGCTTGCATCAAATGATTTTTAAATAGCTAGGCATAAATGTCTACCACATCAAGATGATGTGTCGCGTCCAAGCATTAGGTCTGTACCTCAAAGGTCAAGATCACACTAAAATTTTGAAGTTTCACATTATCACAATTAGAATTAATAGATACACACAATCGTGTCCCGGCTGTAACTTTGTCATGCATGGAAGAATTTTAAAATAACTTGGCATATAGAGAATAATAGGTTGGTGCCGTGGATGGAGAAAGTTTATCTGGCGAGGCGGAGGAATTTATTGGGTGAGCCGAAGGCGAACCCAATAAATTCCGGAGCAGAGCCAGATAAACTTTCTCCATCCACGGCACCAACCTATTATTCTATTTATCCTGTCACCGTTTTTTTTAAAGACTTTTATTAGGCAAACTACCTTTAAATAACTATCGGAAATGTTTCTATATAAAACAAGAAGGCCCGAGGCGTTCATTATTCTACAACAATGCACTCGCCGTTCTTAATATCTCCCTGTGTATTTTCACATTGAGGGCGCCATTTTGTTTGAAAAATGTGATAAATAAAAACATTTTTTTGTCGAATTTTGTTGTGAAAACTATCTAGAATGAAAGAAAATGGTATAACTAAGAAAATGAATTCGAACACCAATATCTTTTATTAAGTCCCTGAATAAATCGATACGAAGTCGTTGACGCTGTACAGACGTTAAAAGTATTGTTTACGTGACGTCACAATGTAGCGCCAAACAGCACGTGCAAAACAATCAAACCAAATACGCTATTTTAATGTGGCAAACGAGTTAAGTTTTACATTTATTTCACTTTTAATAATTTTTATTTCGCTTGAAAAATTATAGGGTGAAATAAAATAAACAAACAAAGTTTTATCAACGTTTCCGAAATTCGTTATTCTACACACAGAAGATTTAACGACAGTTTTTATATTTTTTCTTGAAAAGTAGTCCGGCAAACATGCATACCACGTGATCAAGTGCCGTAGATCAGTAAAAATATACGGCACCTTGTTATCGGGCCGAAATCGATACAAGTGACAGGATAAAAATGTCTACAACACCAAGACGACGTTTCACGTCCAATAATCACGTCCCTTATTCAAAGATCAAGGTCACACTACCATTTTGAATTTCACTTTATCACAATTAGAGTTTATACGAAAACACATTCGTGTCCGGGCATGCAGTTTGTCATGCATTGAAGGATTTTAAAATAACTAGGCATAAATGTCTACCACATCAAGACGACATGTCGCGACAAAGACCCATGTCCCTACCTTCAAGGTCAAAGTCACACTTATAGTTTGAAGGTACTCATTCTCTCGAGAAGAGTTTGAAGATACACATTCATGTCCGGACTGTAACGTTGTCATGCATGGAAGGATTATAAAATAACTTGGCACAAATGTCTACCACATCAAAACAATGTGTCGCGGCTAAGGCTCATGTCCGTCTGTCCGTCTGTCCCCACTTACACAACAATCGTCTCCAGACTGTAACTTTGTCATGCATTGAGCGATTTTGAAATAATTTGGCACAAATGTCTATCTCATAACAACATTTTGTCGCGTCCAGGAACCACGTCCCTTCTTCAAAGGTCAAGGTCACACTTATATTTTGAAGGTTCATGCTATCACAATTATATATTACAGGTACAATAATACAAAGAACATTATTCGGCAATTAGTTAATTTTAATCTCTTTTCTTGTCATAATACCTGCATGCTTAAGAAACCATTTCGGGGGGCATTCGTCACTTGGGTGACAGCTTTTGTTTGTAGATTATTTTCTTTTATTTCTCCGGATAATCATTTTAAACCAATGTATATTTTCTATGTTGTTTTAGAAGACTAAATGCGTACATTTTACGCAATACATGTATATCATGTTATGGACCATCATATCCAAAGTTTCAGATTTATCTGAAAAGAATGATTTTGTTGAAAAGAATTTTACTAGGAAAATATTTAAGGTGTATTTATTCATTATTTTTATTTTGTGTTTTTATTAAGATTCCAAAGTACAGAGCTTTTCTTATTTAATGTAATTAAGCTTGGTTAAAGGAAAGGTGAGTGTAAGAGCCAATGTATACACAACATGCATAGACAGAGCAGATACTGCGGATCAATCCGTAGAAGGGGTAAGCTAAACTCAACCTTCACCCTTCTGGAACTGAAAATGGTTTGCCTTTGCCATTAGTCTAAAGCCGGGCCAGGCATATTCGTGCATCCGTGCCAGGTTTCATACTGTTGGAAGCGCAATTATTGTATTTTGATATTGGAATGACTTAAACTTTAAACGGACTATTCAAATCGCTATGCAGGGTAAATCCATAATCTGCAAAATCAGCATTATCGATTGAATATGTTATTCTATATAATAAACTGCTATATTCATCTATTTCTATATTACACTACAGTATTTTTTTCTCATAATATTTTATTATTGTTCATGTCATGCTAATGTTAATGATCGATTGATAGTATAGCGGCAATATTTGGTGTGCATGATATGCTTTATTCATAATATGTTTGATTTCTTCCGAGGCAGTGAAGATGATGAAAATAAGGGCGGAATCAAAGACATTTGAAGAGATCGTATCAGGTAATGATTTTGTGTTAGTTTCTGAAAAAATTAGCGGTCAGATAGAATCAACTTTTGCCAGATTTTGAGAGATTGGTAGTTTGATGTATTGAACTGTTAAGCTGTATTATTCTATATTAATTATTCATTAATTTACGTTACCATTTGACACCTGCTACTTGAAAGATTGAAAGTTGTAGAATAATGCCTTTTATCCAAATATTTTTATGCATGTAGCTATTAAATTGGTGTTCTGTTTTCAGGAACCATTGTTACGGAGAAACCAAACATAAAATTGAAAGACGTTGCTGGGCTTGATGCAGCCAAAGAATTTATGAAAGAAGCTGTTATTTTACCTTCTCAATTTCCGCATCTTTTCACAGGTTTGCTCAACTTTCCTGTCTTAAAATATTTTTTTTTCTCTCCAAGAATTACAATGGTAATTATATGTGTATGCTCGCAAGGCCTTGTTAAACATATGGTAAACATGAAAACGTTGCACGATGGTAAGAGTCAGCCTATTTATAGACAGCTGTGATAAATGCAAGCTACTAGTCACACCCCTAAGCACCGGCTTATGCGGAAATTTGCATATAAACATGAAAACGATTTTTTATTCTAAATTTAGAATTATAGTCTGTTTTTAGGCGATAAGTGAAAATAGTTTTGTGTTTGTATGTTAGAAACGTTGTACGCAGATCTCAACATAATAATATGAAAACGATTTCTTTTTTTAAATTAAGAAAATAAACAACTTCTTCAGATGTGTGCATATGACTGATCATACAACCAATGTTGCCTTTATGGCATTACATGAAAAGCGTCGTATGACCTCAAGTGAAAGATATGTGTACATTAAACGAGAAAACTATGGTGGCATATTTCTACCACCAGATAACCTGATAACTTACTAGTTAATTAAGAGGTTAACTAGTTACGTAACTAGTTAACCTGATACCTAACAAGTTAATTATAAGAGGTTACCTGATACCTAACTAGTTCATTAAGTTAACTAGTTAACCTCTTAATTTACTAGTTAGTTATATGGTTATCTGGTGGCAGAAATATGCCACCATAGAAAACAGAGCCAGGAATAATAAAATAAATAAACAGGAAAGATAATTTTGATCAGAGATGTAGATAACAGAGATATATAAGCAGCTCCTATATACTCCATTGAAATATCACTCATGCCTATCAAAAAAGTGAAAAATTAGGCATTTTGTAGCAAATAAAACTTAATGGATGTACATTTGATCCTTTTATGTTAAACACTATTTAAAAGTTAAATCTTTTATCTATTGCTGTATGTTAAAATATTGGTAACTTTCCTTGCCCCACACTTAGTAAAACATAGCAGAACATACTTACTGAGCCAGTTTTTTCGTCATTAACAAAAATTATTAAGTAGTACTTTTTAGAAATTGACGTATCATTTATTTTAATGGGAACTGTAAATATTTTTACCTGCAGCCATAGAAAAATGCATAAGCTTCCAGAAAATGTATTATTTTATTGATTAATAAGTTTTACTTGCTACAAGTTTTAAGTTTAACAAGCACGTGTGATATCTGAACTGGCTAGGAAGTTGCCTATCTCTGTTATCTATGTCTCTGTTTTGATATGAGATAAGAGTTTTTGAATTAAATTCTGTAGACATGTTAGAAATAAATTTATACTGCATGGATTTATACTGCATGGATTTATATTGAGCATTATTTTTACAATTATTATTATTTCCAGGGACAAGAAGATCATGGAGAGGAATACTGTTATATGGTGTAAGTTATATTAATAATCCATTATCTGATTGTTGTTTATTGATGATTGATGATAATCTCATTTCTCAGTCGCAAGTAGATGATGATATGGTTTTACCTTGACTCTGACTTGACTAAAATAGAATTGTCATACACGGCATTGATGTTCATGACAGCGTGTAGTCATTTTGCACCACCTCATTATTTTCTCTATAAAATTATTGCCTTGAAACATTGATTATCACCTTCCACTTGTAGGTAAAAAATCTTGCCACATTTTCAGAATTTTGGTTTAACTTTCGTCGTGTTGTAACTTTCTATACTAAACCTGCATTTGCTTCGGAAATTAGAAAACGTTTTGGTTTATGACATTCGTTTATGTTGTTTTTGCAAGTATTTTTGCTTTTTGTATACACATTTTTTAAGGCATCAAGGCTCAAGCATTGAATTTGTTTAGTATGCTTATCTGTGAACATTTCTTGTTAATAGGCGCAGTGCAATTGTTTGATCAAATTAGACAAGAAAATACGAATGAAAGAAAAAAACAAATGTTATTATCATAATGAGTTTTATCATTTTTATAACATCTGGTTGTTCTTTTATAGATCATACTTTAAATTATTACTTTATTTCTATGAATTGTTACAGCCCCCTGGTACAGGAAAAACGTTTCTTGCTAAGGCAGTGGCAACAGAAGCAAAAAATACTAAATTTTTCTATATTATCTCTTCCGATCTGGTATCTATGTGGCTTGGAGAATCAGAAAAGTAAGTGATAGAAATATCTGTTTTAAGACTCTCATATCTTTACTTTTCCTGAAAATTATTCAAAATAAATGAGTGTTATATACATAAGAACTGCAGCTAATGTAAGGACTGAACATGAACTCTATCATTGGTCAATTACCAAATAAGACCTCTTAATTTACTGATCTTGAGGTACATGTACATGCTCTATCTAAAGGTTTCATCTCTATTATCATTTTACATTAACATTTGGACATTTGAACCACTATATACAGTACAACAAATAAATTAGGCTTTTTCCACTATGTCTAGCAACTTTATCCGTCACATAAGCCAAAACAGTATTACAAAATGTAAGAGAAAAGATGTTTTTAATGATTGAGAAGTTGAAGCTGTAACATTTTTCACCAGTATGTATTCATCATTTCAGATTAGTCAAAACCTTATTCAGTATGGCAAGAGAAAACAAACCAAGCATTATATTTATAGATGATTTAGATTCCATATTTGGATTTCGAAGTGAGAATGAGTCCGAATCTGGTCGTAGAATTAAAACAGAGTTTCTAGTACAAATGCAAGGTGTAGGAAATGACCAGGATGGTATGGCATATGATTTCATTTACCTGTTTTTACATTTTCAGAACTCTTAATTAAGCTGTAATTGAAAACTTTTACACTTAGTTGTCCTTTCATGCATTTATATTTCATATGAAAAATTTTAATGACAAAGTTTAAAGATTATTACTGCAGATTTTTGTAAGAGATAGTAGAAAAAAAGAGAAATGGCATTATAGAAAGTCTTGGGTTCTACTTCTGTACGTTATTAGGCCTGAAATAACGTACCAATGAAGTTGAAAAGTTGCCATTTGGCCTTAGCAGTATTAATGTGACTTAAAACAAATAAAAATTATAAATAGGTTAAGAAAATAAGAAAGAAAAAGATATAAGTTTAATCATATGGTTCCCTGATGATCATTACATGGCAGTATCAATCTTGTTACATATCAGTTCATTTCAAGCGGGATAGCTTTTCTAATGCAATCTGTATAGTATTTAAATGGTGAAAAATTGAAAGTATTGCATATTACAGTGTAGTTACTGATATTTCCTGTTAGATGACCTTTCTATATGCAAGATTCTGAGACATACTAGTATAACAGGGTAGTTATTCATATACTCTAAAAATCCTAAAAGTAGTTGGCAGAGGTATTTTATTGAGTCTGTAATGAGTTTAAGCAGTATTTAATCCAGAATATTTAAATTATTGGATTCATTGATCGCGAAGTAACATGCTACCGTCTTTCAACTTGACAAAAAATAATTAGGAACGTGTTTGCTTTATTTCTTTTTTTTTTTGACTGCTGTTTTGACTTAAGTGTTGTAAAAATTGTAGGTTTATTAGTCATAGGTGCAACAAATATGCCATGGAGTTTAGATTCTGCTATTCTTAGAAGGTTTGAGAAACGTATATACATCCCTATGCCTGAGGCACCCGCAAGGTCACTCATGTTTAAACTTAATCTTCGCTCTACACCAAACTCTCTCACTGATGAAGATTTTAAGTAAGTTCCTTTTCACTATATGTATCGCACAAACTTTAGAAATATAATTTTGTACGGTTATTTGCTAAGAATGAATTAAGAAACAGGCCATATGCAAGTTTTAAAATTTATCATTATTCGGCCGAAGGCCGTCTGATATTCACCTTGACTTCCGCTGAAATTAACTGTAGGCAGAATTTTCATTAGCATGTTCGATTGATACTTCAGAAGAGCTTCCGTTATAGGTAGAGATCTGTTCGATTGCGCGATGGCAAGAAGTGTTGGAAAAAGATATAAATCAGAATAAATATAAAATCACAATAATGATATTTTCTAGATGTTTCTAACAGCTTTTCGATAAATATATGAAAATAAATATGACAGATCGCCTTTTTGATACTTTTTGCGTTCGAATGTTTAAGATTTGATTTTCTAAGACTGTTGAAGCAATATTACTGTTTCGTTAACAATGCCTATCAAAATATATCATCTTAAAGGAAACGTTTAATTGATGAAAAGTATGTGTTTATTATATTCTGACTGACTTTAATTTGAACAGACAGCTGGGATTGAAGGCTGAGGGATATACTGGTGCAGATGTTAGTATTGTTGTGAGAGATGCCCTTATGCAGTCTTTACATAAAGTACAAACTGCTACACACTTCAGAAAGGTATATTCTTATTTTATAACTTTTCTATCAATATATGTATTGATTTTGCCTATTGTTTATTTTCTAATTGCCTTTTTTATATCCCAATTCAGATAAAGTCCGATAATTCGTCAAACACAATATTAGTAACTATCCAGCAATAACAATTGTGCACATAAACCAAGTAGAAGTATTGAATAAGTACATGTGGTGAAGCTTACGAATAATTGCTGTTATGATGTAATGTCAAAATTCTAATATCTAGTATGTGCACAGTCTGAAGGGAGAGTTGCTGAAAGTTATCCAAAGGAACTTTTCATCTTTTATATAAATGTTGTTTGAAAGTTCTTCGTTTTATTTAGAAAAGTACCCTTTTAATCTGTGTAAATGTTGAAAATTGAATAGTAATAATTAGCAAATAGTTGTAATTGCGATATAATTTGTTAAAGGTACGAGGTCCGTCCAGAGACAATCCAGATGAAATGGTTGATGACCTTTTGACCCCGTGTTCACCTGGGGCCCCTGGTGCAATGGAAATGAACTGGACACAAGTGGATGGCCATAAACTGCTCGAACCTGTTGTTAGCATGGTAAAGTTGATTTTTACCTTTTGCAATAGTTTTCTATTTTATTTCTGAAGATAGTTTTCCTTACATAATATTTTGTAAAGTTATTGTAAAAGTTGGTTTTATTAAATTACTTTAATATGTTGAACTAGTGTAATTACAATGTTTAATCAATATAATAACTATATAAGGAAAATGTATTTGTTTTAAGAATAAGAATAGTCAGTTGTGTATAAAAATATTTACAACGTATACTGTAAGCATACATGGTTTTATGAAAATGCACATTTTGCATGTGAATGATATTATACTTTGTTCTTATTCTAATACTATAATTATTTTACATACAATGTATTTGATTTCAGAGTGATATGTTAATGTCACTACAGACACAGAAGGCAACTGTTAATGATGATGAATTGAAAAAACACGAAGAATTCACAAAAGATTTTGGCCAAGAAGGCTAGCAGCGGCAGGAAATGTTCATTTTGTTCATTTTCATGTTATATAGTGATGTAAATTATGATTTTGAAGAGGGACAATTTTATCTGATGTTTACTTATTTACAATAAACAAATGATAAACTAGGCGTTCCACGTTCCAGTATGCAATAATTACAATAGATGCTGACAATTTATGGTAGAAATACAATCTTTGTATAAGAAAGTGCTGTACGTTATCATTTGAAAAAAATATGTTAGTTCGAATAAATGTTCAATTCAATGAATGCGGTAAATTTTATACAATCGTTTTAAAAGTTTATTGTTCTACCAGTCAAATTATTTTGTTTGTTGTTCTGTAGTTCTAATAAACATCTTTGTAAGTGTTATAAGGAATTTGATTACATTGTGCGAGTTTTTTTTTACTTCCACTGTTGATTGAATACCTTGGGTGACACTTTAGCTTGTTTTTTTCCTGTTGTAGAATTGAAGCTAGTTGGTAGAATTTGACATCCTGTAACATAGAAATGAAATAATACATCATGTGCATAAACTTAACTGGGTATTTGTTCTTGGATTCGCCCAATTCTTTGAATTTGGACCAGCCCACACAAATTCTAAAGCATTTCAATATGAAAATACATAAATGAGATACCAAGAGAAGGTCAGTTTGACCAAGCTCTGTAGTGCGTGCAAAGAATATTATCATTAAGAGTTCCACCAGGTCAAGACCCTTGTTGCTGACGGTGTTTCTTTTTAATAGTTGGGCCACCGTTTAACAACACAGTCATAACGTTTTGAGTAAATGATTAATGTGCTCAATCATTTTTGTCCTTGTATTACATAATTTACATAATTAGGCATTACAGTAAGGGGTGGTAAATTTTACGATGAAAAGACACTGACCACTATTTTCTTTAACAAGTCAGACACTTTATTTGCACAAGAACTGTAAACATTTGTAAATGCAGATATCTGTAAAAGAAGTAAGATTGTTTTAGATAGAACAATGGGCGTAAAACTGTCTATTTGTTGTGATTTTTGAACAATGAAAAGGATTTCGGCTACTGTCAACTGACATATGGTAAGATGTCAATAAAAAATAAACATGATAACGGTTTGTAGTTATCCTCATTAAAGTTTAAACTACTAATGATAATCAGTTGAAATTTAGAACATTTTTTCATAATTATTATTGGAGGACACTATTCACAGCCCAGAACTATTTCATGTGATATGGTCATTTCTGATACTTTTTTGTAAAAGTTTTGTTTGTAAGCATGTCAGGTTCTTCAGCATTCTGATTGTCCTTCAATGTACTTTTATGCAGTTATTTCATTCATTTCGATTTGTTTGTATTTATATAAATAGAATTCACAAAGTGCTTCAAATATAAAAAATTTGAATATATACTTTATTGTTGTATTTCTTCAGAACTAATCGTCTTTACTAGATTTTTGGTACATTGCTTCATTGTGACAATCTGTCTTCCACACGTAATTTGAAATGGCCTGAGCTGCCTTAATTCTTTTATGCTGTTTTTTATCTTCAGAAGATGACACCACTTTATGCTTATATGCACGATGAACAACCTTAATTTGATAATTTGCTGCATTTTCGCATTTAAACCTCAGACTTGTTAGAAAACATTGCCTTAAAGTGACTTTTTGTCATTCTAACTAGGTTCCCAATTTATACATCTACCCCCTGTGTTTACAGAGAGCCCATATATAGGCTTGGGTAATCTGCCAAATTGCTGCCAAAGAAGACGGAATACTTCTAGAGCAAACTAAGATCTGGTATTATGCACTTTTAGGATGATCATAAGTATTTTAAGAACAGTACGGTATTTCGTTATGGCCAATGTGTTTTCTCTGAGGAGGAACATTATGAAACATAACAGTACGATAACGGCAGTTCGGCAGTACGATGGTGACTAGACTAAATGTTTATTTGCACAACCGGATTAGATGGAACAATCTTACAACAAATGATTTTTTAATCTAACTCTGTGGCGTACTATATACACTAATCAATAAAAGTCTTCACTTGAATGCTAAAATTCGTATACGAATTTTAGTGTTGATTTTCCTTTTATTAACTATTGTTTCTGTACAATATTTGATTATATTTGCAACAATATTGGTAAAAAAAGGCAGACTGTGTTTAGGCAGAAAATGTTTGTACATATTTATATAATGCAGCTTAAGGTGCATTACGGCTCAGTAACAAACAACTTAATTACTTGTTTTAAAGGGCAAACTGACCTTTATAACGTTTAAAATGATGGTTTAAAAGAATGTCATCACCCGAAGAAAGTAGCCTTGAAAGTGAAATGATTTGGTATAAAAATACCAAAATGTAAAAAAAACAACACTGACTTCCATACAAAATACTGAATTGCTATAAATGTACTAATTAGAGGGAAACGGACATTTAGGTAGTTTGGCGACGAATAACTTTCTAAACCATTAAAAGTTCACCAAAAATAAAGAGTTTTTGAGAAATGAAAACAGAAGCATTTCTGAAGCATAATGTACCTTTAATGGCTATCACATGACTCTTAATAAGTGCTTAAACTATTTTAGATACACGTAATTGTTATATTTAGAACAGTGATATCAGTACAAATGTTTACACAACAATTTATTTATAGATTTTGCTATATAGTCATATGATCAAAGCTTTGTATTAGTTTGTATAAATAATCGATTGATAGGTGAATGCATCGACATGTGACCTCGTGTAAAAGAAAAACAAAATAATGCCGGGATACGGCTTCAAACAGTAATTGAAAATTGAGAGGAAAAAAAAATGAAAATTAGAATGATTTTAATTTTAACGAAACAGTTTGAAATCGTATTATTAAAATGATCGGCTTAATTTAGAAACGTTACAAAAATAAACCTTAGTTACAATAGGGAAAAACAACTAGATATATGTGAGAGTAAATAACTGCTACTACTGAGTAGAAAAGGAATAGAGAATGCTTTTTAATGTGTGGAAAAAACACGCTGGGCAAAAGTACAGACTATATACATTTATGCTTTTGTGATAGTTTTAATTTTTAATTTTATCGAAGTGGTATAAATTGGAAATCGATTTTACATTACCAGTAATAAAGATTAGACATGTAAACAAAATACAAATGTAAAAAGTTATCCTGTGAGCCGAGGAATATAAATACAAATTATTTATTTGGATATTGGACTATTGTGTGAAACTTGCTTTTGATGTTATTAAATTTCCACCAATCACCTAATTATTTAGAGCAAAAGAACCAATTGATAATGCGACAGAATGATATAAGAAGAAGTATATGATGAAGCTTAGACTGTAGTCCAGAATTACCTTCATGCATGCAAATGTGAGTAGCATTATGTTCATATTTCATATTTGCCTCGACAGATGACCTAACAAGGAGTTTTTAATATTTTAAGTCACAACGAAAGAATAATATTATATTTTTATCACTATTTCCTTTTCGGATAATCATTTTGTACCCATGCAAATTTCCTATGTTGTTTTTGAAGACAAAGTACATAATTTTTTTTTGGAAATACACGTATATGATAATTGGAAGTCTGAATGAGAAAACAGCATTTAACGTCATTTTATAAATGACATCAAAAGACGTTAATATTGTAAATGACGTTAAAATGAACTTGTTTTGTTAAAAATAAATGAGCCGCGTCACGACAAAACCAACATAATGGGTTTGCGACCAGCACGGATCCAGACCAGCCTGTGCATCCGCGCAGTCTTGTCAGGATCCATGTTGTTCACTGTCAGTTCTCCACTTGTAATAGAGTTGGTAAGCGAACAGCATGGATCCTGATCAGACTGCGCGGATGCGCAGGCTGGTCTGGATCCATGCTGATCGCAAACCCATTATGTTGGTTTTGTCAAGGCGCGGCTCAAATATGAAACAGTAACGATAAGCACATGTCAGAAGCTTTTTATTTATATCAAGAACAATAGAATTGAATATCTTAAATAATTCAACATGTCGATTTAAAAAGTAGTGAATGGTATTTTTTCTCATCCCGGTGTCGATATGCATGTATTTCTAAAAAGTAATTACATTACTATTTGTATAAACCATCATTTCCAGTGTTTCACATTCATCTGAAAAAAAAAATTGTCAAACTTGATATGAATGAACTGTTAACGTTTACATTGTATCGTAATTGAGAAATAAGATTATTACAAGGAAAATATTTAAGAATAATGTAATTTTATATAATTTCCAAAGTACAGTGCCTTCCTAATTCAGCTTAGCTAAAAAAACTTATTTGTGAACTATTTTATTAGATAGAACATAAATAAAAAATAAAAAAGAGAGTAACCATTTAGAGTTAGCCAAAGATGTTTCATTGAGCTGAAAAGCTGAAAAAGGCCCCGAACCTGTACAAAGGCGGTAATTCAAAGAAGATATTAAAACCTGCTGGAACTGAAAATGATTTGCCTTTGTCATTACTATAAAGCCTGACCAGGTATATTCGTGCATCCTGATCAGGTTTCCTACTGTTGAAAATCAATTTTTGCATTTTGATATTTAAATGACTTAATATTTAAATGAATAGTTAAATCTAAGATTGATATAATAAATTGTTATATTAATCTTTTTCTATAGATATGACATTATTTCGCTTAATGTTTTATCATTACGCATGTCATGTTAAAGATCGATTTATAGTTTAGTGGCAATATTTGATGTTCATATTTTTTTAGTCATAATCTGTTATATTTATTTAGAGAATTTTCTGACGACAGTGCAGATGATGACAATGAGTTCAGAATCAAACACATTAGAAGGGGACTTATCAGGTAATGCTAACTTGCTATGCTCGTAGAAAGAAAAGAGCTAGATGGTCAATTATTTGCGTTGAAAGATTTGTCGCTTAGTATATTTAATTGTTTTGATATTGCTTTGTTGTTCTTGTAATATTTAACATTACAATTGGATACCTGATACGTAATACAAAGTTGTTGAATAATATGTGATTATTAAACATTATTGAGTAAAATACTGAATTCTATTTGAAATACAAAGCTGTCAAATCTATACTAGAAGAGACCAAAGCCGAGTTTAATTGATCTTTTTCTTTCACACCACTATTTGTGGACATTTTGTTCAAGATTTAATATGAATGTTTGGACTTTTTAATTGAAAACGAGGGTAGATTAAGTACTTCATGAATTTGATATTGATATTTTGGACTTTGAAATAGAAATGAAGCTTTGTACGATACGGTATGTATTTTGTACGGATTTCTGGACTCTTGAAATGGATGGAAATGAGGCTAAATTTATAAAATTGAGTCCAATAATGGTTTCATTTGTAACATAATGTGCTACAAACGATGTGCAAAATAATGCCTTTTATCGAAAAACAAATTTTATGCATATAGCTTTTCAAATGTTGTTCGGTTTTCAGGTGCAATTGTTATGGAGAAACCAAACATAAGATGGGAAGATGTTGCTGGGCTTGACGAAGCTAAAGAAACTATGAAGGAAGCTGTTGTTTTACCTTTTAAATTCCCGCATCTTTTCACAGGTTTGCCCAACTCGCCTGATGTAAAAAACATAGTCCTACGTTATCTGTGAAAACCATTTTTTTTAAATTTCAAATGTAGGACCAAACATCTTCAAATGTGTTCATATGACGGCGGTGATCAAAGAACCTTTAAGACCTTTTGTCATTACATGAAAAGCGGTGTATGGCCCAATGTAAATGGCGTATCTAAACGAGAAAACAGATACATAAATAAATGGCTTTTATTAGGAAATACGAGTTTATAAGTTTAACAGGAAAACTTTATTACCTAATTTAATTTTTAAGAATTATTTGTAAAAATATTTATTCTATATTTCTAGGGATTAGAAAGCCATGGAGAGGAATTCTGTTATATGGCGTAAGTTTACTAAGATCCATATATCTATTGATGACTTTTAAAAACGTTCAACATTTCTCAGTCACGCCACAAAAAAATCATTGATTTTAACATCATCAGAACTTTGGTTAAACTTTCGTAGTTCAGTATCTTTTTCACTGAACCTTTTAGACTATTTGCTTTGGAAATCAGAAAACCTGTTTATGACCATCAGGGGGAAAGGAATTATCTGGAAATTTGCACACAAATTATTAGTTCAGAACTACATCAAATGGTATTAACATCCCGGAAGCATTTCCGCGGCTGTCATATTAAAACGTTCAATGCAGTCCCTTATATAGGCATTATTTACGTTATAATTGTTTGATGTAATTAGAGAATGAATTGAATAAATGTGATTGCTATCTTTAGTTGTTTTTTGTTACTTCTTTCTCAATGTCCGTATATAAAAAAATCAAATTAATATAGATGCACTGTTTGTCTCCCGTCATTTTAAAAGCTGGAATGCTTCCACATGGCCCACGTTGACATCATTTGATGTGGCCATTTATCATTTACTTATCATTTATTTCATTAATTTATAACTTTTTTATTTTTGTTACATTTAATTAGACATTGTTATCTTAATTTTATTTTATTTTGATTTATCATTGCAGCCCCCTGGTACAGGGAAGTCACTTTTGGCTAAAGCGGTAGCAACAGAAGCTAATGTCTCTACATTTTTGTCTGTTTCCTCAAACTACATAGAGTCCAGGTGGCCTGGAGAATCAGAAAAGTAACTTTCTTGTTGCTTGTCCAGCTTGAGAAAACCAGCCTGAGTGTCTTAAATTAATCAATTGTGATGCAGCTAACTTAACCACATTGACTACACAATTTGAATAATACCAAACAAGATCTCTAAGTTAAGCAATTAGGTACACTAGCGTTAGAATCATTACCTGTACATGTATACCAAGATTTTCTTTTATATTTATATGGTTATGTTACATGAATAAGTGAACACTATGCAATGTTTTGCCAGTAAATGCAGTGTTCTACAAAGTAACATGAATGCTAGTCTGTTCCACCAAAGAAGAAATAGGACAAAAATATAAGAAAACGTTTATAGTTTTTTTAATACTATTCAAATGTTAATGAATAACAGGTTTTAAAATTGTAATTTTATATTCATTTCAGTGTAATTCAAGCCATATTTAGTATGGCAAGAGAAAACAAACCCAGCATTATATTTATAGATAAAGTGGATGCTTTAGGCGAATCTCGAAGAGAAAACGAGTTGGACTCTGCTCGTAGAATAAGATCAGAGTTCCTTGTACAAATGCATACAGGGGACCAGGACGGTAATGTTATAAGCTGCATAAACTGTTTTACGTTTTCAGAAGCATTGAAGTATTGAACATGGCCTCGTCAAAACTGCATGATGTGGAGACAGGATTGGCTCTATTCTGGTGGCAAAGGCGATTTTGCTTCAAGCAGATTATAACATTAGATCAAGCAAAGTTTAAATAAATTCTATTAACCAGTTTTCATTCTGCTATTTGATAGTGCTTGTGATATAAGTATAATTAAAGAATACAAATGACCACTTTTAGGCCCGGTTTACTCGTAGATCTGTTATCTATCTTCTTTAAATGACATAAGAAACTTTGAAAACGTAATACATGTTTAAATGCTGTAAAAAGATAATCTTTCTGCGTTTCTGTATTTCTAATTTTCTCCTGTGTACAATGTGGCATGTAATAGGGTCATTACTCTCGTATTTTAACATTTTCAGTTACGTCTTGGTCAGCTACGGCATGACAAAATGAATGAAAATATGTAAGGCTTTGTATTGTTATATTAACTGTATAGTCGAACATATATTGTAGGTGTTTTAGTATTAGGAGCAACAGATAAACCATGGAATTTGAATCCTGCAATCCGTAAAAGGTTTGAGAAACGTATCTATATTCCACTACCGAAGGCACCAGCCAGGTCACTTATATTTAAATTAAGCCTTGGCTCCACCCCAAACTCTCTCACCGATGAAGATTTCAAGTACGTCCACTTTCACTTTCTGTCTTTTTATCTATGACAAGGTTTAGCTTGTGAAATGTTCATTTTGTCTAGAATATTTAGAAACATTTTATTTACCTGCTGGTTTGTGAATTATTTTGAAATTGACCTTGTATTTATGATTAAAAGAGTATAACCAAAAATTCAGTTATATTCATAACTCGCTTGTATATATTTTAAACAGACAGCTGGGATTGAAGTCTGAGGGATATTCTGGTGCAGATGTTAGTATTGTTGTGAGAGATGCACTCATGCAGCCAGTACGTAAAGTACAAACTGCTACACATTTCAGAAAGGTATATATTCTTATCTTTTCCTTTAAGGCGTGTCTTGATGCAATCTGCAAGGGTTATATATTTTGACAGTTTATAACACGTTTTTACCCAGACTTTGGTATCACGTTTTGTTCAATATTAAAATGAATAATGATAAATTCATTTAAGGTACGAGGTCCATCTAGAGACAATCCAGATGAAATACGTTGACGAACCTTTTGACGGCCCGTGTTCACCCGATGCACCTGATGCAATGGAAATAAACTGGACGCAAGTGGAATGGACAAAAACTGTCGGAGCCTGTTGTCAATTTGGTATACTTGATTTTCTTTATATTTTCACTTAAGGTTATAAGGCTTTGTGCTCTGTCTTGTGCCCTGTCTTGTTTTTTTGTTTGGGGGTCCGCCTGGGGCTCCTTGCCACTGGTTCTTGTTGCTTGGTCGTATGGGGGTTGCATTTCATTTGAACGCCCCCTTTTCCCCTTGTTAAATCTTGTTTTTTTTTATATGTTTTTAAAGGGTTTTCCCAGGACAAAAGTTTAAATCTTATTAAAATATTTTTTAAAACTTTTAAACGCAAACCCGATTTTTAAAAATTCTAAATTTTAGAAATTTGTTTAACCCCTTCCCAATGACCCTTTGAATATTTTTATTCACCCGAAAAGCAGTCTAAAACCAAGTTTAATTTCCCTTTAAAAAATTTTAAACGGGGAAAAATTTGAATTCAGTAAAATTTTTCATTGGCCCTTTTTTAAAAAATTAAAAAACGGGAAACCCTGGGTTCTTTGGGCCATTCTAAATTGATAAATAAAATACAAAGGATCTTTTAAAATAGTGGGGGTCTTATTTTAATAAAATCAAACGAATTTTTCTTCTTAGGGTTTTCCTCTGATTTTGAATTTTTTTTTCATTTTCTAGTTAAGTATTTCAGAAATTTTAAAATTTTCTTTTATGGACTTTTTTTTTAAAAATTATTTTGTTTCCCGGTGTTCTTTTGCCCTTAAAAAGGGGGATGTAAATTTTCGATGAGTTGAGAAAAACAAAAAAATTTCCCCACTGATTTTGTTCAAAGAAACTGGCTTTGGGGGAAATTTTATTTTAAGGGACAATGAAAGATTTGAAAACATTTTTTTAGAAGCCCAAAATTGGGAAATCTTTTTTTAAAATTTTTTAAAAAACGAGCCCCTTTTTTTAAATAAGGAAACAAATGTTTCTTTTTTTTACTACAGAAAGGGGCCCAAATTTTTTTTTAATTTTATTTCCTTTTGGTTTCATTTAAACCCATATGAAAATCCCCAAAGGGCTGAATGATTAGTTTTGGGAAATTTTTCCCTTTTGGCTGTGCGCCCCATATTTTGGGATTAAACTTTATTATTTAAACAATTTTTTTTTTAAAAAAATATGTAAATTTTGGAGGGGGAAGGGGCAGCTTTCTTTTTTTTTTTAGTTTTCTAAATTTGGAAATTTTTCCCTTTTTTAATTTTTTGTTTAAAACATTCTCTAAAAGGTACCAACCTTTAGTTTTGGCAAAGAGGGCGAGGTGTCACCCATTTAGTGAAAATCCCATGGGGAACTTTTACTCTCTCCCTTGTTAACTTTTAAAGTTTTAAACCCTTGTGTAAATTTAAGAAAAGGGAAAATTTTAAAGGAAAATACCCTTTTTTTTCAGGGCTGTTACTAAAAAGGTTTTGTGAAACTCAGCATGCCCTTTTATTTTCAAGGGAAGAAATTTTCTTTTAAAATCCGAATTTTCCCCTTTTTGACTAAGGGATATTGATTATAAGATTTTAACGGGGTTTTAAATTTTTTGGGTGATAAACTAGTTTCAAATTTTTTAAATTTTTGACATGGACGTTCATATCAAATAAGGATTAAAAACATCATACATAACTCGTAAACCCTTAAATTAAAAGTAATTTTAAAACGTTAAAATCTTAACAAAATGAACATTTTAAAAATGCAGTGCATTTTATAAACAACTTTCCTTTACATAGAAGAATCTCCAAACCAAGGCTGGCCAGTGTACGATGGATGTTATTGTAAGCATGCTTCAGATGAAATAAAATATCAAATTGAATAAAGTTATTCATGATACTAATTTTCAAACGTTTTCGTTAATGTTTAATCGGCCATTTATAGTCAGACATAGCCATGAACTTTAAAAATAAAACCAGAACGATGAACTTAAGACTGGGATATAATGCTAGTAAACTGTGTACCAAGATGTCTCAATAAAGTTCCTCTGCCAAATTTGTACATTTTCTTTATTTCGTTTCATACACAAGAAATAGTAAAATGTACCTAGTCGTTCCATTCCGTATGTTAGCTGTTTCATGTTCGGTCTGTATTTTAGTCAACTGGTGAAAGGATATTGAATCGTCTTGACAGAATTGTTAATCATAATTTATACAATATACAGAGCGAAGGGTTTTTAAATCCTCAGGTCAAAGTCACAGTTTTAAATGAATTTTCAAAATTCCTTGTCTGCTCTGTATCTTTTGAACAGGTAGAAAGAAATTAAAACGGTTTTTGTATAAATAAACATGAGACGATGCCTATAGCGCTGGTTTGGGTTTCCTTAGATCGAAATTCACCCGCCCCGGGGATCAACTTATATTTAAGTTTTATCTAGGCACACATTTTAAGTTTTATTGTGTGTTTTGACATTTACAAAACTACAATGCATAGAGTTTAGATATTAAGCATGTGGCATCGCAATATTGACCAATACAAAACTGATATGAATTATGCCTTTTTGCCAAAATTGGCTTGTCCCCTCAGTCACTTGATTTATATACACTTATATAGGTAAAGCACATCTGAGACTTAATGTGTCACAATGCCTAGAGCTTAGATATTTGGCATGTAAAATCACTTTTTAGACCACAACATTACTGGATTTATTCATGTCCTTCGCTCTATATTGGTCCCGTCCTGGGGGTTACTCAGTTTTGTATAGGAAAACACATTAAAGTCTTATTTTGTGAAACGACAATGCCTATAGCTTAGATACATGACATGTAGCATTCCCTTGTTATACTCTACCAAACTGTTATTTATCATGCCTCTTGTGTCAATATATGCCCCGCCCCTGGAGTCATTTATTGGAGAGAGGTCATCAGACCTCTCCATGGTGTTGAGAATGATTCTGACGGCATACATTTTTGCGTATCAAATTGAAGTTAAAAAATCAAAACAAAAAGTCATAAGACCCATTTTACAAAAATTGTAATGCGCATGCTCCGCTACAAAATACGAATTGACTGAAACGAAAAAATATCATCGAGATGAACAAATCTGTAAAACAAAAATCGGAAAATATTATGTACATAAGATTTAACACTACAGACAGTGGTCCATTCCATTTCGGAAAATATCGTCGATTAATCCTAGTTAGAGTAATAATATCTGTCATATGTTGCGGTTCGGACCGGAATATCCGTCACGAGGGGACCCGCCCATTGGGCGGTAACGAGGCTTGCCGAGTTACCGCCCATGGGCGGGTTCCCGAGGGACGGATATTCAGGTCCGAACCGCAAACATATGAAAGATATTTTTTCTTGCATATTCTGCCATATTATTTCAATATTTAAAATGGTTTACCTCAATATGATATATGTTCATCGGAAATTAAAGTCATTTCATCCATAACTTTTATCTTACAATAGCGTATGAACTTACAACTTTGATAACAACGGCAAAATGACGTCATCCTAAGCACATATTTCCCTTCTAAAACGACGTCATTTTACCGCGGTTCATTAATAAAGTGCGCTAAAATGACGTTTTTGTTTGGCACGCGACTCATCTGGCACCCCCCATGCCAGATGAAATTTCTGGCATGGGTAAAACTCACGGAAACGCCAGTCTGCTATGCAAGAAAAGCTTATCCGAAGACTGACGGAAAACGCCGCAACTTGTTTTGACGAAATTATAAGGGAACACACATTTCAATTTTTTGTAAAACTACGGTCCGGAGTTTGAATAGATTCCATGTAGAATTGCATTTTTACAAAATGGATATTAATTATGCCCGTAGGGCCAATATTGGCCGATACCCAGGTGTAACACATTTTATATCTACTATTATCGGAAAACTTATTTTAATCTTAACATGTGAAACTACAAAGGCAAGAGCTTAGATGTTAGCCATTATCAATTTGTAAATTTCTTCAAACGATATATTTATCATGGCCCTCAGGTAAAATGAACCCCTGTCCTGGCCTCCTGGGCTGACTTTCTAAGTAGGCTTATATACTCGTATAGCTAATATGTCTCTATATTCTACATATTGCATTGCCTAGTAGACCTCTATTATAGTTTTAGGAATCATGCACTTAGGGTAAAAATATATCCCCACCATTGAAGGTTATATTGTATTACTGTATCACAAGGATAATTAATATAAAACGTGTTTCGGTATCTTGATTGGGTCTCTCTTATAGAAAGATTATTTTTGATTACTCAAACAAGTTAACATTCGGGCGTACATTGCCCCGCCTTTGGGGTGCTCTTGTTTATGTATTGGTACCACACAACCTCTTTCCAGAGTTCATGAAACATGCCAGATTCTACAATATTATTAAAGAGCTCTGTGATATGACAATATAAAATATCATTTGGTTCTATAAACGGTTATCTATTCCTGTCGCTTTATTTCTTTAAAGCACAAAAATTGCCTTTTAAAAAGGTACTTTCTTTAAAGTAGTATTTCTATCTAATCCTGTAAAAATCCATCCTAGAATGTACCGTCCCCTATTGGTACACTGCTTAGTGCAAAATATCAATTATCGTGATAGAACGTGTATTATTTGTTTTTCTTTACTGTCGGTTGAATAAACACAAGAATATAGCATAAAAAATAGATATTTAAAATTCTATAGATGATTATTTATGCAAAAAATGTTCTTCCTGGTGTATACGTTTTGTATACATGTGACCTATAGGGGTTAGGTGTACAGTGTTTATAACTACCGAGACATTAGAGGATTGCAATAAATTTACGTTAAAACATTTAGATTTGTATTGTTTATATTGATTTCAACAATGTGGAAACTATGAGAAATAATGAGTTACACTACAGGAAAGGACTCATTTGGTGTAAGTTTGTGGGAGACAGCATTAAGTGTAAGTAAAATAACTGCTACTATTTTACCGAAAAGGAAGTAGGAAATGTTTTTTTACATGTAAATAATATCCACCTTGTAATATAGTAACGCAAGAATGCGAAAATAGCACATGAATTATGTAATAGCAAGGTGTACAATCACGTCTTTTGTTATACTGTATGGAAAGCCATGGCTGTCTTACATTGTTCTTTTTCAATTTAATTAACCATTTGGATAATATATAAGTTCGCGTCGACAATATATGAATTGAAAACACCTTCTTATTAAACCGGAAACCATTATATTAATACATGTATATGAAACCATAACGTCAGTGTATGAAACCGAGGTAGCAATATATAAGTTGAGTTTTCTCAATATATGATACCAATTCTTTTATATATGGTATCAAAGTACCCATATATGGAACCAGATATCCTTATATGAAGCCGAATTATTAATATATATTAATTTGTTTTTCAATATATAAAATCATGTCGTCAAGGTATGAAACCAAAGTATCAATATATAAGTTGATTTTACATTACATATTACCAATACTTCGATATATGGTACAAATCAACTATGTATGGAATCAGGTGTCCTCATATGAAACTGAATTATCAATATATTAATTCATTTTTACAATATATAAATTGGTTTATAAATTGTAAAAATGAATTAATATATTGATAATTCGGTTCAATATATGGATATTTGGTTCCATATATGACTACTTTGGTACCATATATTGAAGAATTGGTATCATATAATGTAATAACCAACTAATATATTGCTACTTCGGTTTCATACATTGATATATTAGTTTCATATATTGTAAAAGGAATTGATATATAGATAATTCGGTTTCATATAAGGCATCTGGTTCCATGCATGGCTACTTTGGTACAATATATTGAAGAATTGGTATCATATATTGAGAAAATCAACTTATATATTGCTACCTCGGTTTCATACACTGACGGTATTGTGTTATATATTGTTACTGTGGATTGATATAATGGATTCCAGTTAAAGAAGAATGTGTTTTCACCAAGTGAACTTATATTATTATCAAAATGGTTAAATAAATTGAAAAAGAACAATATAAGACAGCCATGGCTTTCCATTATACGGCGACATTACCGGCGTATTGTCATACAGTGGCTTACATTTCTTACATCTGTCATATCGATATGGCGAATGGTAGCATTAGGCGGCATTTGAGAGAAGCAGAGTTATGGATGGCTGTAGGAGTGGTGCAGCAGGGGAGCCACTACAAGTTTGGTGCGGCGCTTGGTGTACACCACACCGTCATCACCAGAGCCTGAGAGATATACCGGTTACAGGGTACACCCGCCAGTAGGCATGTTGGAGGTCGGCACACCTGCTCAGGATCGGTTTTTTGGTTGTTCAGGCATGTCATGCAAGGTTTTCGACAGCAACTTCTCTTCGGAATGACCTTGCAAACGCTGCGGGGGTCCGTGTTTCCACGAAGACAGTACGTAGAAGGCTGGATGATGTAGGTAATTTGCGTTCGAGAAGACCTTTCATAAGTATCCCCTTGACGCATCGACATCACCAGGCCCGTTTGGAATGGACCATGCAGCACTGGAAACACGTTCTGTTCACTGATGAGTATGAGTCCAGGTTCTGTATAGACTTCACAGATAGGCGTGCTAGAATCGGGAGAAGACGAGGTGAACGGTTTCAGGCTGCAAATACTGCATAACGGCTACGGAGGTTAGTCAGTTATGGTGTGGAAAGGTATCAGATTTGATGAACGGACCGACCTGGTTGTACTAAATAGCGGTACATTGACAGGTCAGCGATACATAGACAACATCTTAGATAACCAGGTTAGGTTGTATGCTGGGGCTAGCGGCTATCAGTTCATTCTTATGGAAGATAATGCATAATACATATAAGGTATATGTTTTCAATGGTGACAACAACCATCTTGCGTAAAAATACTATATAAATACAGTAATAACGTTAAGCTCTCGTCTCTTATAAAGCGGTACTGTACTGTAAATAAGTCTAGAATATACATAATGTTTATCAACAATAGTTATATGGTAAAGTAAATCATTTGTGGACAGAGGTCAGGAAAACAACATTTTAGATAAGTTTACAAGGGACTTACTAGATTTTATATTTGTATTTGCCGCTCTCTAAAGTTATTTATATGTCTGAAAGCAGACGCAAAAACTGACATCATCTTGAATCCAGCCAATATATAGGCTTCTGAGATGTGACCACGTGATTGAATTGACCAATCATTGAATGCCCGATGAAGAAGGTGTATTCCTAGTGACAAATCAGATTTGTACCCGTTGCCGTTCTCCAATGAAATTGCAGAACGGTGACCGACAGGAATTCCAGGACACCGTTCCTCTTAACGGATGTTCAGTCAGACTCATGTTAAACATAAACAATATGACCAGTGCTTATACATCTAGTGCAATAGTTTATTTCACAACAAATGTTTTGATATATAATACTTCCAAAACTATAAAGTATCGTGGAAAAACTATTCGAAGTGTAGCGGTTTGCAGACGCTCAGATTCAACGGTAAAAATTCTCATTGTGTTTGAATGAAAAAGTATTAAATCACAATTGTATATATGCTGTGTACCTA
This sequence comes from Ruditapes philippinarum, assembly GCF_026571515.1. NCBI lineage: Eukaryota > Metazoa > Mollusca > Bivalvia > Venerida > Veneridae > Ruditapes > Ruditapes philippinarum. The sequence continues at coordinate 54,531 of NW_026863535.1, forward strand.
AATCTTATGCAAGCTAGATAAGTTTGAGAATATATTGGTTCTTAGATAGGTCCCTACAATCTTATCATAGTAAATATAACAGAATCGTATTTATTTCTGTGACAGATAACAAGCAAAATGGCTGCTTCCATGAAATTTACAGTATTTGTGAAAACTAGAAATGTGTCCATAGAACACGGGTGCCCCCACACTCCACTGTTCTGTCAATCTTATGATTCTAAGTCAAATATTTTCGGACTACATGTGCCACAAGTTGAAAACTAAGTAAATGGCAATAACTTTACAAATACTAAATAAATCCACAAGCAAACCCCAAGGTACATAAGTACACATACTGACCAACATTCTTGTAAACTTTCAGGCCTACAAGTCAAATAATTTTGAGCTATGCATAAACAAGTTCAAAATTGCAAATTTATACAACTGTAAGTCAAGGTCAATAACTCTAACAAAACTGAAAAAAAACATGCAAAGATGCATAGCTTCACAGTGATATTGATCATTATTTCTGTAAAGTTGGTTGATTCTAACTCAAGCACTCAAGGAACAAATAACATGACATAATAAAACGGTTTTTACTAAGCCAAGGGCAATAACTCTACAAATACTGGATAAATCCACAAGCGAAACCCAAGGTGCACAACTACACATGCTGATAAACATTCCTGTAAAGTTTCATGACCCTAGGTTAAATACTTTTTGAGCTACATGCGACACAAGTTGAAAATTGCAAATTTTTACTAAGTCAAGGGTGATAACTCTATATAAACAGAATAAATCTACAAGCAAAACTCCAGGTGCACAAATTTTCATGCTGTGCAACATTCCTTTAAGGTTTCATGACTAGGTTAAATGTTTTTTGAGTTACGTGCAACACAAGTTGAAAATTGAAAATTTTTACTACGTCAAGGGCAATAATTCTAAAAATACTAAAAAGATCCACACAAAAATACCCAGGTGCACAACTACACATGCTGGTTAACATTCCTATAAAGTTTTATGACTCTATGTCAAATCCTTTTTGAGTTACATGCGACGCAAGTTGAAAATTGCAAATTTTTACTAAGTCAAGGGCAATAACTTTGAAAATACTTAATAAATCCACACGAAAATACCAATGTGCACAGCTTCATATGCTAATCAATATCCCTGTAAAGTTCCATGACTCTAGGTCAAATATTTTTTTGAGTTACGTGCAACACAAGTTGAAAATTGCAAATTTTTACTAAGTCAAGGGCAATACCTCTAAAACACTAAATGAATCCACACGAAAATACCAAGGTGCACAACTGCACATGCTGATCAACATTCCTGTAAATTTCCATGACTCTAGGTCAAATACTTTTTGGTTTCCATGCGACGAATGGACGGACGGACAAGGGTAAATGTATATGCCCCCCCCCCCCTAAAGTGGGGGCACAAAAAATCATAAAAATAAGAAGATTAGCATAGCTTCATGTTGAATGAAAGGACATTCTAGGTAAATAATATTCAAAGTTGCTTACTGAATTGATAATATAAGTTTTTAACAAAAAATCAACGAAATTAACAAGTTAATTAGACAAATACATACATGAACAAAATATTGCAGTTTTTGATTTCTTAACAATATACATGTACGATGACCCAAAAAGCTATGGAATAAAACACATACTTTTTTATTCTCTATTACTAGTATGTGTGAAACTTTCATTTTCTATAATCAAATATTTTTTCTTCAAATTATAGAAAGCTATAAAGATTGTAACAAAGGCGACAGAAGAAGATAAAAAGGAAAATTATGAGGAAGCCTTAAAGCTGTATGAGGAGGCAGCTGGTCTTTTCTGTCGTGCAATCAAATGTGAGTAGAAATATGGTTTTGCATCAGAGATTGCTGGGTCTATCACTAATGTTTATTCACCCATTTTTGAAAGGTTTCGTTTACAAGAGCCACTACAAGCTTTGAAGAGTATATAAACCTTTCATTATTGATTTCAGTTTGAATTTTTGTTTTTGTTTTAATGTCTCTTAATAGAGTGTATGCTTCTGAGTGTAAGAATGTAAAGCACTGTTCTGATACGAAGTTTGCTGTTTGAAGTCATTATTTACTGTATAAAATGAACAAGGAGTTGGTTTCTATGAATTTCTAATTCCTTTTAAAAAAAGACATTTTTTACTTTTAGTAATTGCTTTTATAATGTGTCTATAGTACAGAGATCCTTAGTCAATGTAAATCAGGTGTGGTTAATCAGGTGTGTTGAGATCGTTAAGATCGTTGACTACAAACCACTTGCCCTTCACCGTTTAGAGTTCGAATTCTGTTAGGGATGGCAGGAAAATGTTCCAGAGATTGGGTTTCTTTCATGTGAGGAAGCTATCCAACTATCTTACGGAAAATCTCCAAATGATATCTACTGTGTTGTAGCGACGTGAAACCCAACCAACCAATACAAAAATGTAAAAACTAAATTAGGTTATTAATTATTTTGTTAGATGAAGCACAGAATGATAAAGCAAAAGAGAGTATAAGAGTAAAGTGTATCCAATACATAGAGAGAGCTGAAAAGCTGAGAAAATACCTCAACTCAGAGAAGTAAAATCCATTTATGTAATGTTCTGTTTTCAAAACCAGCACCATAACGTCATTTACTTCACTTTTGGTTGCTCCATTTGATTCAATATCACTTGCTATTTTTGCATGCTGTAAAATGTTATAAATTGTAAGTATGATTAAAGTAAAAGCCTAGTTGCTTAATTAATGTAGTTTATAATGTTGTAATAAATAATCTGTAATACCTGTATAATAATAATCTGTAGATAAAACTGTCTTTTTCAAATGACCTATCATTGAGCATTGCCACACCCTATATGAATCCCCTCGAACAAAGCGTCAAGGGGTGCACTAGCAGTAGTAAGATGTGTGAAGTTGGCGGCCAAGCGGCGCGAAGTTAATAGCTCCGCGGTTTGGCGTCCAAGCGGCGCGAAGTTAATAGCTCCGCGGTTTGGCGTCTAAGCGGCGCGAAGTTAATAGCTCCGCGGTTTGGCGTCCAAGCGGCGTGAAGTTGGGGGCATCTTAACTTTATAAAAGGTTACACAAAGTGTATCTGGTGTGCACTACATGTGCACTTCTTATGCAATTCAATTTTATTGTTTTCATTTTTGGAAAGAGGCCCAGAGACCAAAAAGTCTTAAATTTTAAAGTTGTTTTACACCGTCTTTTTATTAAGCTCACGTATTTTGAGATTTTGTGATATCCTCCCTTTGTCCGTCGTTAGTCGTCATTATCTTTTTTTTTCTAAAACCGATTAGTTTGAACTCTTGTAAATATTATAAAAAGACTCTGAAGTTTTTTTGATATTTCGACACGTTATGGAAAAAATACATGGTGAAAGTTTTGATTTTATCTTTTTTTTTGTGAAGTTGGCGTTCTGGTTGCCTTAATTTTTGAAGTTGTTTTGATAAGCAAGGGAAACCCCTGTTTAGGATCATTACTAGTAGAACTACTGACGATGGCAAAAACAACTCAGAAAGGATGACATACTCTATTCCAAGTTACAAATGCTTATCGCCGTAAAGTGCACACAAATTAATGGTGTACAATTAAGAGAATATAGTACTTATTTTGTTCTCTGTTCGAAAGGGTACTTAACAGGGCATGGCAGAGCATGTATTGTAAATGACTGATTCCACTTGGTGTAAAAGCAATGTAGCTTATTATATAACTTATTATATTTTATTACGTATTATATATTTAGAAAACCGTCAAAGGGTGAAGATGAAGAAGAAGGTGTCTTGTCAGGTAATTATATTGTAGTGATTTAATTTAGTTTAGTATTTAAAAACGAGAATTAGCCTGATAGAAAGAACATTTTGCCTTGATTTTTTCCATTGAGATTATTATAGTTTGTTGTTTTGGCTTTGGATTATAATTTGGGCATATATGAACTTAACGGACATCTTGTACCGGTAATGTTCATATTAAGTTCCATTGTATGTTATTTAATCTGTAAGACGAAAACGTTTGGTCGAGCCTAAAGTTTATGTGAAATGTTATAATGTCATACAAAAGCACATGTCTGTTCTTTATCAAGACTTAACTGGATTTTACATTTTTTCTTAAATTTTCCCTTTTTGAGCATATTTATACCCTATATGCAAACAATATTGAAAGTATTTACATAACGATTAATTTCTTTTATTTAAGCAAACTTAAAACAACTGCAGATAGATGTATTAAGATCAGAAAAAAGGAAAAATAAGGCTGGAATCTAGAAGATCCAAGAAGAGACAAAGAAATTGAAAAGAGGAAGTGAATAAATTGAAAGTGGAAAGAGATTTGTATAAGGTTAAAAGTGACTATTACCAGTTAAAACTTCAGAAGTTGAATTTTTTTTTCCCTTTTAAAAAATCGTAAAAAAAAAGAATTTTTGGGGAAAAACATTCCAAATTAATTTTTTATTTTTTTTATGTAATTTTTTTTTATTGGGCGTTTTTTGGGACATAGGGTGAAAAACACTTTAAAAAAACTATTTTTTGGTAAATCCCCAAAAAAAGTAATCCCCAAAAAAGAAGTTTAAAAAGGGGAAAACTTTTTTAAACCCGGGTTTATACCGGGAATTTTGGGCCCCCATAAAATCCCCCCCCTTCCAAATTTTGCAAATTTAAAAGGGCCCCGTCTTTTAAAATTTTTTTTCCCCCCCCCCCCCCCCCCTTAATAAATTTTTCCCAAAAAAAAAAGCAAATTTTTAAATTTTTATTTTTTTTGAGTGCCTCAATTTCCCCAAAGGGAAAAAAAACCCGGGAATTTTTTCCCCCCCCCTTTAAAAAAAAGAAAGGGAACCCGGGGCAAGGGCCCAGCCTTAAAGAAAACTTTTTTTACAAAAAGAAAAATAAACTTTTTTTTTTTGGGGCTAAATTTTTATATTTTTTCCCAAAAATACCTTTTAACCATCTATTTCTTTAAAAATTTTTGCCCAAATTTTTTTCCATAAAGCAAAGTTTTTAAAAAATATTTAAAATTAAAGGGCTTTTTTTTTTTTTTGAAAATATTTAAAAAACAAAAAATTAAAATTTTCCCCTTTTTTTTTGGGGCCAAAGGGAAAAAATTTTTTTCAAAAAATTTTTTTTTTTATAAAAAATTTGGGAACCAACTGTCTGGTTTTTTCCCCCGAAAAGGAAAAAAAAAAATATCAAATACTTTGGGGAAATTTTAATTTTTATATATACTCCCTTTATTTCCAAATTTTTTAGCGATTTTCAAACACATTTCAACAGAAATACAAAAGGTTTTTTTAACCAAAATTTATAAAATTTATAATGATTTTAAAGGGGGGCATTTTTTTAAAAACAATTAAACCGACCTTTAATTTTAAATTCAAAATTTTTAAAAGTTTTTTTTTTAAAAAATGATAAAACCCTTTTTAAAATGAAATTAAAATTTTCCCATTAAAAATTATATTAACCCTTTTTATTAAAAAGGTTATCCTTTTTAAAACCCAAAAAATAATTTTTTAAAAACATATGGACACAGGTTTTGGGGTTTTTCCCCCGGATGGGGGGGGCTTTTAAAAGCCAAAAATTTGGGGAACTTAAAACCCGGAAAAAACCTTGGGGGCCCCTTCCTTTTAAAAATAAACGTGGGGCCCCTCCCAAAACATTTTTTTAATTTTTGCTTCCGGGAAAAAAAGGCCCCTTTTTTCAATGGGAACTTTTTTTTTTACTAAAGAGGCCCCAAAAACCTTAAAAAAATTAACCCTTTACCAAAAGGGGTCCCCCCCCGGGCGGAAAAAATAAAAAATTTGGAAAAAAAGAGGGGTGAGCGGCCCTTTTTTGGATCCCCGCTTCAAAAAGGGAAAATTTTAAAAAACTTTTTTTTTTCCCATTTTGGGAATTTTAATTTTTCCCCGGGGTGAGTTAAAAAAGTGTTCCCAAATGGAATTTTGAAAGCAAATTTTTCCAAAAAATTTTTTTATTTTTACTTTTTAAACCCCCCCCTTGGTTTCCCCGGGGAAAAATTTATAAAAAGGGGCTTTTAATTTTTTCAAAATTTTCTTTCATTTTAAAAATTTATTTCCCCCACCCAAATGGCCCCTATTTTTTTTTCGTTTTAAAAATTTTCCAAAAATAATTGGTTTTTCAAAGATTTTTTAATGTCTTCGGGGGAAAAAACGGAAAATTTGTTTTTTCCCCTTTGGGGGTTGGGATTTAAACCAAATTTTTTTAAAAAGTTTTTTTAAAAAACCGTTCCCCTTAAAACCCCTTTAAACCCCGTAAAAGGAAAAATGAAAAAAGGTTTTTAAACTTTTTTTAAAAAGGGGGGGAAAAACAAACCATGGGTTTACAAAAATTCCCCCCCTTTAAAGAATTTCTTTTTTTGTACTTTTTAAGCTTTTCCCGAAAAAATTTTTTTCCCCAAACGGGCTAAGTTTTTGTTCCCGGTTTTTTTTTTTAAACCCCCGGTTTTTAAGGGTTTTTTATAAAGGGGATTCCTTTAAAAAAAACGTCCATGGGAAAAATTTCCAAAAATTTTTTTTTTTTAATTTTTTTAAATTTGCCTATTTTGGAAAAAAAACATTATTTTAAAGGGGCCCCAAAAAAAAAATTAACAAGGGGTAAATTTGAGTTTTAAATTTTTTTTACTGAATTTAAAACAATCGTTTTTTTTTTTTGAAAAATTTTTTAAAAGAAAACCCTAATGGGATTTTAAAGTTAATTTTTTTTGGGAAAATAATTTTTTTCCTTTTTCCTTTTGTTTTTTGGAAAAAAACCTTTTTATTCCCCTTTGGGGGCCCCCTTTTTTTCTTTTTTTCGTTCGTTGGGAATATCTTTTTTTGGGAAAATTTTTTTTTAAAATTTTTCGGGTTTAATTTTTGCTCAATGGGTCTTAAAAATAGCTTTTTTTTGGCCCCCATTTTTTGGTTTTTTTTATTTTTTTTTTGTATATAGAGATAAAAATTTTCCAAATTTTTTTTCAGTAAAAAACGGATAAAAATTTTTTAAAAAACAAAGGGAAAAAACGATGATTTTATTAAGACATTTTGGGAAAAATATTTTTAAAAAATGCGACCCCCCGCCCCGAAAACAAATTTAGGCAAATTTTTTTTTAAACCTTTTAAAAATCAGGGAACGGCAAAACCAAAAAATACCAAGCAGTGTTTTTTTTTTCGTTTTTAAAAAAAATCATTGTCCCTTTAAATGTGGGGGAAACATTATAATTTACCCCTTTTCATTTTTTTTCCCATCCGGGAAAAACCCCAAAAAAAGTGGAATTTTTTTTTTTTATTTAAAAAAAGAAAAAAAAATCAAATGTTTTTGGGGAAAAATTTTATTTCCCCTTTTTTACAGTTTTTAAAAAATTGGTTTTTTACAGCAAGGGGGTTTTTACTTTTTCCCCCCCGGGTTTTTTTTTTTCCCTTGAAGAGATAAAAAAAATTTTGGGGAAATTTTTGGTTTTTTGGGAAAACAAGGTTTATAGAAAAAAAAAATTTTGGTTTTTTTTACAAAAAAAGCCTTTGTCCCCCAAAAAAAGAAATTTAAAAGAAGGGAAAAATTTTTAAAATGTTTTTTTTTGTAAATATTTTTATTTTAAAGGCCCTTTTTTTATGGGTTTTTCTGATTTTTTTTTCCCTGAAAAATTTAAAAAATTTGAAAAAATTTCCCCCAGTGAAAAATTATCAAAATATAATTTTTAAAATTTTTTTTTTAATGAACGAAACTACTTTTTTTTTAAGGGTTTCCCCCTGTGGGGGGGCCCTCAAAATTTTTTTTTTTTTTAAAGACAATTTCCCCTTTAAATATCCAAAAGGGGGGGGGAAAAAAAAATAGGGAAAGCCCCGAAAAAAGATAAATAACTTAAAATTTTTCAAAAGAAATAAAAAGAGAAAAATTACTTCTTTTTCCCTTTTAAAAATTTCCCAAACACAAAATTTGGGCCTCCCAAATTTTTTTTTTTTTTTTCCCCTTTAAAAACAGTCCCCAAAAAAAAAAACATTCCTTTTCCCCCTGGCCCAAAAACCCCCCTCCTTTTTTATAAAAATTTTTGGGATATTTTTAAATTTACCTACGAGCAAATTTAAATTTTCCCCTTTTTGCCCCTTTTTGAAAAAAAAAGAAAAAAACAAAATTTGGAAAAAGCCCCTCCAAATCGGGAAAAAAGTAAAACAACCCCCGGGGTTTTTTCCCTTTCAAAGCCTTTCAAAGGCTTCCAATTCCCAAATTTTTCCCAGCTCCCTTTTTTGAATTTTTTTTTTCATTTCTTTTTAAAACTTTTTTTTTTCTTTTTTTTTTACAATTTCTTTTAAATAATTTTTCTTTTCTTTTTTAAAAAGGTGTTTTTGAATAACAAAATCCCAAAAATTTCCCCTTTCCTTTTAATTTTTTCTTTCTTATTTTCCCCCCATTAAATACCAATTTTTAAAAAAAAAATTTGGGCCCGCTTTTTCATTTTTTTAAAGCCCCGGGGCCCCAATTTTTAAAAAACCCCCAAAAAAAAGGGAAAAAAAATTTTGGAAAGGGGTGGTTTTTGGGCTTTTTTTTTTCCTACAAAAAAAATTTTTGTTTTTTTTTTTTATTTAAAAAAAAGCCATTTATTCCCTAATTTTTTTTTTAAAAAAAATGAAAAAAAAAATATCCCCGGGGAAAATTTAAAACCCTTTAATTTGGGGGGAACCTTTTTTTTTTTTTCAGCCCCCAAGAACCTTTTTTTTTGTTTTTTTTAAAGATTAAAAATTCCCCCCCCTAAAAAGGGCCCTTTTCAAAGGGGGGGAAAAGATTTTTTTAAAATTTTAACATTCAAAAATTTAAAAGGGAAAATTTTTTTCCCCCTTTTTTTTAAAATTTTTTTTTTTAAAAACCCTTTAAAAAAAAAAGGGAAAATTTTGTTTTTTGTTTTTTTTTTGTTTTAAAGGAAAAGTAATTTTTTTTTTTCAAAAACTCGGGGGAACTTTAAAAAAAGTAATTTCCCCAATCGTTTTGGCCTTTCGCCAAACCCTGAAAAAAAACGTTTTTTTTAAAAACCCACCTTCCCAAATTTAAAATAAAATTTCATCTTAAAAACCAAAAAAACCCCAAAAAAATACCCCCCCATATGTTTTTTTGTTTCGATTAGACGAAACGAAAAATTTAAAAGAATTTTTTAAAGAAAAAAAGTTGGGTTTTTTAAAATTTTAATAATTTTTTTTTCCCCAAAATGGTTAAAAAAAATTTTTTTTTTTCCGACGAAAGGGGCTTAAAAACGAAAAAATTTCCCCCATAACAATTTTTCGCCTTTCCTTTAAAAAAGAAATAATTTTTTAAACAATTTTTTTTAGTTAGGCCTTTGGGGGGCTTTTCAGAAAAAACCTGGGGACCAAGGGTTTTTTTAAAGGGGGGGGAAAAATTTTGGGTTTTGGGGGGCCCCTCCCCGGGCCCTTTCCCTATCTTTTTTTTCTGCTAATGGGGAAAGTTTTGGGGGTTTTTTTTTTTTTTTTTTTTTGACTTTTTAAAAAATTGGGGAAAATTTTCCCTTTTTTTTCAAAGTTTTTGGCTAACATTGGGTTTATTTTTACAAAATCCTTAAACCCTTTTAAAAAAAACAAATTTTGGTTTTAAAAACTTTCAATAAGGTTTTTAAACCCCTTTTTTCCCCCAATTTGGGGCCCGTTTTAAAAGGGGAAAAATTGGTTTTTTCCCCTTTCCCGGGTTTTTTAAAAAAAGTTTTTTTTTAAAAAAGAAAAAATAAAAGGGGTTTGGTTTGATAGTTTTTTTGGGGAAAACCCACCCAAAAAGAGTAAACCTTTTTGAAAGGAAAACGGGGAAAAAATAATTTTTAAAAAATTTTAAATTTTGCTTTTATTTTAAAAAAGATTTTTTTTTTTTAAAATGTTATAGAAATAAAAAAATTTAGTTACACTAAAGGGAAAATACCCCCTTTTTTTTTTGGGGAAAATACTGCCAGGGCCCCCGGGGAATATGGTTTTTAGTAAAAACTTGGCCAAAATTAAATTAAATTTAAAAAAGGGAAAAAAATCTTTTTTAACAATAAAATTTGGGGCCCCCCAATAAAATTGGGCCCCCCCCATTTTGTTTAAAATTTTTTGTTTTAAAGGGGGTTTTTTTCGAGCAAAACATGGAAAACCAGAACCCAGCCCCGCCCCCCGGGCCCCCGCAAAATCCCGAAAAAGACCCATTGGAAAAGGGTTCCCCTAAAAATTTTTCCCTTTTTAAATTTTTTTTTTATAGGTTTTTTTTAAAAACGAAACAAAAAATGGATTTCCCCCGGAAAACAGAAAATGCGGGGGAAAAAAGGGGGCCCGGCTGGGGCCCGGAATTTCCCCCTTGCCCGGTTTCCCCAAGCATTAAAGTTTTTGGGTTTTGTCCCCTGAAAATCGGCTTCCAAAAATTTAAAAAATTTTTTTTTATTTTTACAAAACCCTTTCCCCACAAACTACAGAAAAAAGAGCATTTTAAAAATTTAAAAAAAAATATATTTAAAAAGGCCCCGAAATCGAGGGAAATTTTAAGAAAAAAACAAAAAAAAAATTTAAAAAAAAAGGGAAGGGGGGGAACTTAATTTTAAAAATGAAAGAGGAAATTTTTTTTTCCCAATTTTCCCAAAATTTGGGGCTATTTCCAGTTAAAAAATTAAAAAAAGGTTTTTACATTTTTTAAATAGATGGAAAAACCCCATAATTTTAAATTTCCAAAAAATACAATTTTTTAAAAACTCCAAAAAAGCAAATTTTGGTTTTTTATGGTCCGATTTATGTGGGGGCCCCCCCCGTTGTGGGTTTCCCCAAACACACGTTTAAAAAAAGTCCTGGGCACAAAATAAAATTTTTCCCCCGGCCCCCACGTTTTCGGTAATTTTTTTTTTTTTGGGCCTTTACCCCCTGTTTTTTTTCAAAAAAAATTTGGGGAAAATTTTTTTTTCTTTTTTTTTTTTAATTTTTTTTCACAAATCCCGGCTTTAAAATTTTGGTTTTTTAACGGGAGAAAAATTCCCCAAAATTTTTAAGGGGTTTCCCCTTTTTTAAAATTTCAAAAATAAAAAATGGAAAAAGTTTCCAAATTTTTGGAAAAAAATTGCAGTCCCTAAGAACAAAAAAATTCCCCTTTTTTTGGGGATTTATTTTGGAGTTTTAAAACCTCAAAAAATTTTTTTCCCCTAATCAAAAATTGGGCCCCTGTTTTTTTTTTTCCAAAATCATTTTTTTTTTCCCGGGGGGCCCCAAAGGGGGAAAAAATGTTAAATAAGCAAACCAAAAATTTTACATTATTTTTTTTTTTTGTCCGGAGCAAAAATAAAAGAAAAAATTTTTTCGAGATAAAAAAAATTTAAAACTTCTTAGAAATTTATAATTACCCTTTTAAAGGTTTTAAAATTTAAAATTTTCTAAAACCTTTTTTTTCTTTTTAAAGCCCCCCAGTACTTTTTTGGGAATGGGAAAAAAGTTTTTTTTCCCCCCCCGCAAACCCCTGGGGAAAGGAGAAAAATTTTTTGTTGGGGCCCCGAATCATAACCCTGTTTTTTGGGGCCTTTGTTTTTTGGAAATCCCCCTTGTTTTTTTTTTTTTTTTATAGTTTTTTTTTCTTTTTTTTCCCTTTTTTTTATTTTTCAAGGGTTTTGTGGGGGAAAAAAGACAACTAAAATATATTTTTAACAGGGTCCCTAAAGAAACAATTTTCCTTTTTTTAAAATTCCCCTTGGGAGGTTTTTTTATTTAAAATTCCTTCCTTTAAAATTTGTTTTTAATTGAAAATTTAAAATTCCCCTTTTTAATTTTTTGGGGGAAACAAAAATTGCCAAAAACATAAAATTTTTCATTAAAAAGGGATTTTTTCTTTTTTTTGATTTAAAAATTTTTTTGAGGCCCCGGGGGGCCCCCTGGGGAAAAACCAAAAAATAGGGGGCGGGTTTTCGACCAGCATGGGCCCCCGAAAAAAGCCCCCGTGGGAAAACCCGGGGGCAAATCTTTAAAAAAGGAAAAACAGCTTTTTGCTATTCCCGTTTTTTTTTTCTTTCTTTTCCCATTGGGGTTTGGGGAAGCGAAAAAAGCAAAAGGACCTGAATCAGGAAAATCGCGGATGCGGGAAGGGGGTTGGGGCCCCCCGGGGGTTTTCCCCTGTTGGTTTGCCCAAAAACAAACCCTGTTTTTTGGTTTTGGGGGCATGACACGGCCTTTCCCTGTTTAAAAAAGGGAAAAAATACTTTTTGCTTGGGGTTTTACCCAAGAAAAAAAAATGAAAAATTATTTGGTTCCCGATTTTTTTTGACCTGGGGCCCAAATTTTTAAATTTCATTTAAAAAAAACCCCCTCCCCCTTTTGGGAAAAAATTCCCCCCCCCCTTTCCCCGGGTTTTTTTTTGGGGCCGTGTAAAACTTACGAGAAAAATTTTTTTTTGAGGGATAAAAAAGGTTTTCCCCTTTTTTTTTTGAAAGTTTCCCCGGCCCAGCCCTTTTAAAAATTTTTTTTCCCGGTTTTTTTGTTAATTCCCCCAAATAAACAAAAAGTCCGGGTTTTTGGGGAAAAGCCCCCCCATAATTTTAAAAGGGTTTTTTTTAAATTTGATTCCCCACTGGGTGACATTCCTTTTTTTTGGGGTTTTTCTTTTCTCCTTTTTTTTTTTCCCGTTTTTTTTTAATTTGGGAACCTTTTGGGTTTAAAGGGGTTTTTTTTTTTTTTTGCTTTTTTAAAAACATTTATTTTTATTTTTTTAAACCGTTTTTTTAAATTTTTAAAAAATGAATTTTCCCCCTTAAAAAAATTTTTTTTAAAAAAAAGTTTTAAAAACTTTTCAAAATTTAAATAAAAACCCTTTTAAAAAAAAAACGACAACATAAAAAAAAATTTGTCCCCTAATTTGTTGGCCTTTTTCCCCTAAAATTTTTTTAAAAAATATTAAAAAAGAAAAAAAAAAAATGGACCAAGGGGGGGTCCCCCCCTTTCCCTTTAAAAAAAATGGTTAAAAAGGGGCCTTTTTCATTTAAAAAAAACCCCTGGCTTAAACCCTTTTAAAAGCGCTAAGTTTTCACTTATTCCCCCTAGAAAAACAAATTTTAAATTAAATTCCATCGTTTAAAAAAGTAAAATCTTTTTTCGGAAAAAATTTTTTCGAAAAATCTACCGAAAAAATTAATAAAATTTTTGGGGGGGTGGGAAAAACGGGCGTGGGAAAACAGTATGGGATAAAAACCAAAATTAAAATTAAGGGGTTTTTTTTTTGTTTTATCGGGGGGGAAAAAACTGAAAAAATAATTCCTTTTTTTAACGGAAAAAACCCTGCCCCACCCTTTGACAAGTTTAAAAGCAAACGATTTTTTTTTTAGCCAGTTTTCTGGTTATTTAAAAGGGGACATTTTTTTTAAACAAAACAAAAGGTTATTGCCAGAACTTTCCCCCGTTTACAAAAGGTTCCCCCTTTAGTTTTGGAAAAAAAACGGGTTTTTGAATTGGGGGCCCAAAACCCTTGGGTTTTTTGGGCCTTTTAATACGGGGATATTTTTCCCCCTTTTTTTTAAAGAAACATGTAAAACCTTTCCCAAACTAAAACCGGGGAAAAAAAAGAATATAACCCTTGGGAATTTGTTTTTTTTTCAAAATCAAAAGTTTTTTGGAAAATTGGGGAAAAAAAAAGAATTTTAAAATTAAAGGTTTGGGGCCCCAATTTAGTTTGTTTTTGTTTTTTGGTTTTTTGGGTTTTTTTTTTTGCAAAAGGGTTTTAAAAAATAAGCCGTGGGGGGCCCCCTACAGACCCTCATTTTCCTTTTTTTAGGGTTAAAAGCAAAGTTTTTTTTTTGTTATTTTAAAGCCCGCAAAAAGTTTCCCCGGGGGAACGGGTTTTTGGTTTCTTCCCCCCCCTCCCCCAACCCCGTTTCCCAGGGACCTTGCAGACCCTTTTTTAAAAACGAAATAAAAAGTTGGGGTTTTGGGAAAAGCCTTTTTTATAGGGAAAAAAAAATTTTTCCAAAAAAAGGGTTTTTTCCCGGAAAAGTTTTTAGTTTTATAAAAAAAAACACAAATTTCAATTTTAAAATTCCCCCCTTTTGCTTGGACCCGGGAAAATTTTTTATCCAAAAATTCCCCATGTTTTTTTTTTTTCGGTTAAGCCGGGTTTTTTTTTTTTTTTTTCCGGGGGGCCCAACCAAAATTTGGGAAAATTTTTCGGGGGAACCCAACGAAATTTTTTTAATTTTTTTAATTTTATTTTAAAAAAAAACTTGGCCTTTTGGAAAAATTTTAAAAATTTTCTCAAGGGAAAAAAAAAAGGTTTTCATTTACTCTACCCCTTACCCAAGGAACCAAAAAAAAAAATGGAACCCCCTCAGAAAAATTCCCTTAAAAATGATTTTTAGATTGGGGGTAAAAAAAAAAAAAAGAAAACAGTTGGGCATCAGGGAATTTTTTTGGTGTTTTTTTTTTTTTAACCAAAACCCCAATTTTTTTCCCCTAAAAAATTATTTTTTCTTTAAAAAAATTAAAAAAAAAGGAAAGGGCCCCTTTTTTTTCAACATAAAACCCTAAATTAAAAAAAAATTTTTCCCCATATTAAATTTTGGTTGGGTTTTTTCTAGTTTTTTTAAGTTAATTCGGAAAATGTTTAAACTGGAAAAAGAAAAGGTCCCAAAATTTTTACAGTACTTTATTTTTTTTTTTACATTGACCCAAAAAACCCTTTTTTCCGTTTTTGAAACCCAATTGGCTTTTTATATTAACCCCTTCCCGGGAAAAAAAAATAAACCCCCCAAAAACCTTTTTTAAAAATTTTTTTAAAACCCAAAGGGCCAAAAAGTCCCAAACCCCCCTTTTTCCCAATTTAAATTTTTTAGAGAAAGAAACCCAAAAAACGGAAAGATAATTAAAAAAAGCAAAAAAGGGGGTTTTTTTAAATTTGGCGGGTGGTTTTGGCCTTTTAAAAATTTAATTTTTTTGGAAAAAAAATGGCCCCGGGGGGGTTTTTTAATTTTTCAATTAAAATTCCCGGGGGGAAATGGGAAAAACTTTGGGGTTTCATTTAAATTAAATTGGTTTGGAAAGAATTTTAAAAAAAAGATTTTACCCTTTTTTTTTTTTTGTCAAAATTTTTAACCCTTTTTTTTTATAGATACATTTTTATTTTTTTATTGAAAAATTTATGTTTTTTTACTCCATTTTTTCCCCCCCAAAAAAAAAAACTGTCCCCTTCCGGGGAAAAAAGATATTGCAATAAAAAAGGGGAAGGGGGGGTTTAAGGGCTTTTTTTTTCCCTTTTAAAACTAAAAAAAAAATTTTCCTTTTCGTGGGATATAAGGAAAACTCGGGGGGGGACGAATAAAGAAAGGTAAAACGGGACAAAAAAGCAAAAAAGGGAAAAAAAACACGGCCCAAAAACAGTTTTTTTTTTTTCCCCTTTTTTAAAAAACGAAATAAAAAAATTTTTTACTTACAATTTTTATTTTTTTCATTTTTTTTTTGCCCGGAAAACCAAACCCCCATTTTTGTTCCCCTTGGGGGAAAAAACGTCTTAAAAAACCAAAAGACTTCCAATTTTTAATGTTTTTTTCAAAATTTTAAGGGGGTTTTTTTAAAATTAGACAAGATAATTTTTTTTATGTCCCCCCCTCAATGTTTTTGGGTTTTTAAAAAAATCTAGAAAAAAAAAAATTTTTTTCCCAAAAAGAACCCCCCCAAATGAAAGGGGTTTTTTAACATGTAAAACCAAAATTATGGTTTTTTATTTTTTTCTTTAAATGTTTGGGGGATTTCCCCCCATAAAAGAAAAAAAAAATTTTTGGGGAAAAAACCAAAATTTTATGGTTTTTTTTATTTTTCCCCTTTAATTTTTTTTGGGAAATTTTTTTTAAACCCTCTAAAAAATGAAAAATTTCCCCATAATGTCCCTCCCAAGGTTTTTTTGGGATTTCAACATATAGATAAAATAACCCTGGTTTTTTTTATCTTCCCCCAAAATTTTTTTGGGAAATTTTTTAACACAGACAAAAAAAATGTGTAATATTTCTCTTCCAAAATTTTTTTTGGGGTTTTCCAAAACAATACACAATTTATATATGAAATTTACGTCTTCAAGGGCTTGGGGGATTTTTTAAATCCCCCGACAAGATGTTTCTATAATGGGCCCCTTCCCAAATGTTTTTGGGGTTTTTTTTTAAAGGGGAAAAACAAAAGGAAAATTTTTTCTAAAGTTTTCCCCAAGTGGTTTTTGGGGGGGGTTTTTTTAAAAATAATTAAAAAAAGAAAAAAAATTTTTATTATGGTTTCCCCTTTCCCCGTGTTTTTGAATTTTTTTTTAAAATAAAACAAGATATATATATATATATATTATATTTTATATATAAAAAATATTAATATTAAAAAATATTAAAAATTTTAAAATAAAATATTTTATATATAATATTTTACTATAAAATATTTTATTTTTATATATTTAAAATTTTAAATTAAATGTTCCCCCCCTCAAGGTTTTTGGGGGCTCCCAAAAAAATAGAACAAAAAGTAAAGTTAAACAAAAGTCTTTTTTAAAAATTGGTTTTTTGGGAATTTTTTTTTTCGGTCTAAAAAAAAAAAATCCTTTTCCCCAAAAATTTACCCTCAAGGTTTTTTGGGGGTTTCCCCAAAATGGGAGACAAAAATTATATGGGAAATAATGAGGTTCTCCCAAATTTTTTTGGGGAAATTTTTTAAAAAAAAATAGACATGATAAAAATGGGGTTAAATTTAAACTCCCCCCCCCAATTTTTTTTGGGGATTTTTTTTAAAAAATATAAAAAAAAGAAAATATTTTATTTTATTTTTTCAAGGGGTTGGGGGGTTTTTTTTAACTCTAGAACAAAGAAAAATTTTTTTTTTAATTTGGGGTTTTTTTCCTTTAAAATTTTTTTTTTTGGGAAATTTTTAAGTGAAGACATGGAAAAAATTTCCCCCAAATTTTTTTTTCCCCCAAGTGTTTTTGGGATTTCAAAAACATATAAAACCCAAAATAAAAAGTTTAAAATTAAAGTTTTTTTTCTCAAAATGTTAGGGGGTTTTTTTAAAATAAAGATCAAAAAATATATATATAATGTCCCCTTTTAAAGTTTTTTTTGGGACCCCCCAACCCCAAATTAGACCCAAAATTTTATTTTTATTATGGGCCCTTTTTTTAAAATTGGTTTTTGGGGTTTTTAATCTTTAGAAAAAAAACTTTTTCCCCCCTAATTTTTACCCCTCAAGGGGGGTTTGGGATTTTCCAAAAATTTTTGAAAAAAGATAAAAAGTTAAAAAATGGGGGTTTTTCCCCAAATTTGGGGTTTTTAAAAAAAAAGACATGATATATGGGAATTTTTCTTTTTCTCAAGTGTTTTTGGGGTTTCAACAAAATAAAGAAAAAATAATTTTTTATTTTTTTTCTCTTTTTAAGGGTTTTTTGGGGGTTTTAAAAATCTTAGAAACCCCTGATATTTTTTTTTATTTGGTTTTTTTCCTTTAAGTGGGTTTGGGAAATTTTTTAAAAGTTTAAAAACAAAGGGTTTTTTCTTTTTTTAAAGTTTCCCCCAAGTGGGGTTTGGGTTTTTTTCCCCAAAATATAAAAAAAGATTTAAAAGTTTTTATTTCCCCCCTTTCCCAAGGTTTTTTTTGGAAAATTTTTTTTAAAAAATATAGACCAGATTTTAAAATATAAATTTTTCCTTTTCAATGTTGGGGACCTTTAACAAAAAAGAAAAAGGGGGTTTTTTTTATAATGGGGGTTTTTTCAAATTGGTTTG
This sequence comes from Ruditapes philippinarum, assembly GCF_026571515.1. NCBI lineage: Eukaryota > Metazoa > Mollusca > Bivalvia > Venerida > Veneridae > Ruditapes > Ruditapes philippinarum. The sequence goes on from NW_026863535.1 coordinate 72,229, forward strand.
GGGGAAAATTTAAAAAAAAATAGACATGTATATTTAAATTTAAACTTTTCTCAAGTGGGTTTTTTTGGGGTTTTAAAAATTAAACCAAAAAAATATATGTATTTTTAAAACTCTTAAGTGTTTGGGGTTTTTTTTAAAAAAATCTAAAACCCCTGGTAATTTTTTTTAATGTTTTTCCCCAAAATTTTTTTGGGATTTTCCCAAAAATAAAACAAGATATAAATTTTATTTATTTTCTCTCCCAAATGTTTTTTGGGAAATTTTTAAACGTTTTAAAACATGATTAAATTTTTAAAAATGTCCCCCCCTCAAGTGGGCGGAATTTTTTAAATATTTAAAAAAGATTTTTTTATGGTTTTTAAAAATGTTTTCCCCAAGTGGGGTTGGGGTTTTAAAAAACCCCAAAAAAAAAATCATCAATTTAAAGGAAAAACCCCCCAAAAATTCCTTTTTGGGGGGTTTTTTAACATGGGGAAAAACAAAAATAAAGTTTTTAATGGGGTTTTTAAATTTTTTTTGGAATTTTTTTTAAAATATAGACAAGATTAATTTTGGATTTTTCTCTCTCAAGTTTGGAAATTTTCCCCAAAATAAACAAGGAAAATTAATTTGAAATTTTTATCTCTCAACCTTTTTTTTGGGGGTTTTTTTTAACACCCAGACCCCCTTTTTTAAAATTTCTTAAAAAAATGAAACCCCCAAATGGTTTGGGGAAAATTTCAACATTTAATTTTTAAACAAGATTTAAAAGGGTTTTTATGTTTCCCCAAGTGTTTGGGAAAAAATTTTTTTTTCTGGGAGACCCAAAAATTTCTAAAATGAAACCCCCAAACCCTGGGGGGTTTTTTTTAAAAATATAAACAAAGGGTATAAATGTAATTTTTGTCTCTCAAAGTTGGGGGGGGATTTTAACGGTTCCCCAAAAAACATGGGGTTTTTTTATATAATGGTCCCCTTTTTAAAGGGTTTTTTGGGGGTTTTTTTTAAAAATATAAACAAAGGAATTTAAATTTTTTTTATGTTCCCCTTCCCAAATTGGTTTTGGGGGTTTTTTTAAATGGGGGGTAAACAATAATATTTCTTTTTAAAAGACCTTCAAGTGTTTGGGAAATTTTTAAAATAAAAAAAACAAAAATTTTATGTATTATGTTTCCCCCCCCAAAATGGGTTTTTGGGAAATTTTTAAAGTCCCCAGACATTTATTTTTTTATTAAATGTTCCCCCCAAATTTTTGGGGTTTTTAAAAAAATTTTAAACAAGAAAAAAAATGTAATTTTTTATGTCCCCCCTCAAGGGGGGTTTGGGAAAAATTTTTTTCGGTTTTAGGGCATGATATTTTAAAAATAATGGTTTCCCCTCCCAAATTGGTTGGGGAATTTTTAAAAAAAAATAAACCCAAAATAAAAATTTTTATTTAAAAGGTTTTCTCCCAATTTGGGATTTTTTTAATGTGGGGGGAAAACAATATTTTTTCTATAATGGGCCCCTCCCAATGGTTTTTTTGGGTTTCCAAAAAGAAAAAAAAGATTTTTATGTAAAAAATTTAGCCCCCAAAATGTTTTGGGGGGTTTCCCAAAATTTTAAAAAAAAAAGATTTAAAAGTTTTTATGGGGGCCCCCCTCAAGGGGTTTTTTTTGGGGGGGTTTTAATTTTTTTTTTGGGCAAAAAATTTTCTTTTAATGGGCCCCTTCCCAAAGGGGTTTTTGGGGGTTTTTAAAAAATGTTTTGAAAAACCCCCATATATTAAAAAAATTTAGCCCCCAAAAAGTTTGGGGGTTTTTTCCCAAAAAATAAACAAAAAAATAAAAAATTTTATGTCTTCCCCAAGGTTAGGGTTTTTTTAATGTGTTTTTAAAAATATTTTTTTCCCCCAAAAAATGGACCCCCCCCAAGGTTTTTTTGGGGGTTTCAACATGTTTTTTGACAAGATTAAAATGGGTTTTAATTGGGGTCTCCCCAAATTTTTTTGGGATTTTTTTAACATTAATTGACATGCCAAAATGGGATTTTTTATCTTTTCAAGTTTGGGGTTTTGGGGGGTTTTAAAAAACCAACACATGAATTTTTAAGTTTTTTCGTCTATCCCAAGGTTTTTGGGGGTTTTTTTAACCCTCCCCCGACAAAAAATTATTTTCTATAAAAGTTTCCCTCAAAATGGGGTTTTTGGGTTTTTTTAACAATTTGACCAAAAATTTTTTTTAAATTTTTTTTCTCTCAAGTGGTTTTGGGGGGTTTCAAAACATACACCCTGATATATTTTTTTTTCGTCCCATCCTTTTTTGGGGAAAATTTTAAACCCTCCCCCGAAAAAAAGATATTTTTTTGTTAATGTCCCTTCCCCCGGTTTTTTGGGAATTTTTTAAAAATAAAAAACAAGAATTTTTGTATTTTTTTCTTTTTCAAATTTTTTTGCGATTTTTTTTTTTTCATCCAAGGGCATGAAAAAAATTTCTGGGTAATGTCCCCCCCAAGTGTTTTTGGGGTTTTTCCCCAAAATATAAACAAAAAATTTTTTTTTTAACAAAAAAAGTAAAATTTTGTCTCTCAAGTTTTTTTGGGGGTTTTTAAAAAGTGGGGAGAAATACATTTTTTTATAATAACTCTCCCAAATTTGGGTTTTGGGAATTTTTTTAACCCTATTTTAAGAGATTTTTTGGTTTTAAACAAAATATATTTTAATTTTTTATCCCCTTTTAAGTGGTTTGGGGTTTTTTTAAAGTCCTTTTGACCCTGATATTTTTTTTATTAAAAGTTTCCCCCAAGTTTTTTTTTTATTTTTTAAATATGAAACAAAATATATGGGATTATGTCCCCCCCCCAAGGGGTTAAAAGGGTTTTTTTTTTTCTAGAAAAAGAAAAAAATTTTGGTTTTTAAAGGGCTCTCAAGGGGTTTTTTGGGGAAATTTTTTTAACCCTTTTTTGGAAAAAAAGATATTTGTTTTTTGTGACCCTCAAGGGGTTTGGGGAAAAATTTAATTTTTATAGACAAGAAAATAAAGGTTTTAATGGGGCCCCCCCCAAAGGTTTTTTTTTTCAATGTCTAAAACAATAAAAAATATGGTTTTTTTTTGTTTTTTTTCCGGTTTTTAAACGTTTAAAAAATCGGGCACCCGTTATAGGTTCCCTATTTTTCGACCCCCTTTTTCCAAGGGGTTTTTTCTTGGGGGGGGAGGGGAAAACCTTTAGGTGCCCTTTCCCTGGGGAAAATTAAATTTTCCCGGCAAAGGGAAAGGGCAAAACTGGGGTAGAAAACCAAAGACGGGGCCCCCAAAAAATTTTTATGTTTTTTTTGGGCTCAAAAAAGTGTTTGGGGGGTTTAACATAAAGAAAATGTTAAAGTATATGGTTTTCTCAAATTTTTGTTTTTTTTCAACACAAAAAGACAAGATTAATTTTTGTTTTTTTTAAAAAGGTTCCTTCCTTCCCAAATGGGTTGGGATTTTTAAAAGTCCTTTTTAATAAGAAAATTTTTTTATTTGACCCTCAAAATTTGGGATTTTTTTTTAAAAACACTTGGAAAAGACATAAAAACATAAAAACCCTTTACTAAAAAGTTGGGGGGAAATTCCCCCCAAAACCCCTTTAAAAAAGGATTTAAAAAAATAAAAATCTTTTTTCTTTGGGGCCCTTTTTTAAATCCCAAAATTTAAAAGGGCCCAAAATAGAAAAAATTTTTTTTCCCCCGACCCCTTTAAAAACCAAGGACTTTTTAGAAAATAAAACACATAAACATGGTTTTTTTTTTGTTTTAAAATTTACAACCAAATTTTAGGGTCAAAATTAAAAGGAAAAAACCCAAAGTTTTAGAATTTTTTTTAAAATTCCCCGCATTTGAAGGGGAAAAAATACATATTTTCTTTGGTTTTTAATATGTTGAAATCCCAAAAACTTTTTTAAAATTTAAAATTTTAAAACATATAACATGTTTTTAAAAATGTTTTTTTTAAAACCCCAAAAATTTTTGGAAAAACCATTTAAAAACATATTTTCTTTGGGGCCCAATGTTTTTTAAATCCCAAACTTTTAGGGGGCCCCTTTTAAAGGAAAAATTCTTGGGCCCGACCCTTTTTAAAAAAACCGACACTTGAAAAAAAGGAAAATAAAAAACATAAATCCCTTTTTGCCCTTTTATTGGGTTAAAAAACCCCAACCTTGAGGGGGAACCCCTTAAAAAACATATATTTAAATTTTTAAATTTTTTTTTAAAAATCCCCAAAAATTGGGAAAACCCCCTTTTAAAAAAAAAACTTTTTTAAAGCAAAATTAAAAATTTCCCAACCCCTTGGGAAAAAGACATAAACAATTTTTTCTTTTTTTAAAAATTTGGGTTTGGAAAAACCCAACAAATTGGAGGGGGAAATTTTAGAATTTTTCTATGGGCTTCCAAAAAGTAAAAACCCCCAAAACTTTTGGAACCCAATTTAATACAAAATTTTTCCATTTTTTAAAAAGTTGGGTACCCAACATTTTAAAGGGGGCCAAATTTTAAGGGAAAAACCTTTGTCCCAACGTTTTTTAAAAAAACCCGGACTTTGGGGTAGCCCTAATACCAAAAATATCCTGTTTTTATGTTTTTTTGGAAATCCCAAAACCTTGGAAGGTTTTACCAAAAAATACAAAAATTAATTTTTTGTTTTTTTATTTTTTTTAAAACCCAAAACTTTTAGGGTTTTATTATAGGAAAATTTTCAAAAGTCCCCGGAAAGGGTTAAAAATTTCCCAAACCTTTTAAAGACGTAAAAACAAAAAATATCAACTTATGTTTTTTTTGAAATTTACAACACTTTTTAAAACATAATTACATTTTTTCTTTTTTTAAAAATGTTTTTTAAAATCTTAAAAACTTGAGGGACTTTAATAGAAAAAAAACTTTGGTTTTTTTTAACGGTTTTTTAAAACCCCAAAAACTTTGGGGGAGACGTAATAATATATCAATGGGGGGGGTATTTGTTTTTTAAATCCCCAATACTTTTAGAATTTTATAAACATTAATATAAATTGTCCCCCAATATTTTTTTTGAAAATCCCCAAAACTTTTGGAAAAATTCATACTACAAAAAAATCTTTTTCCCGATGGTTTTTTAAAACCCAACCCCTTTTAAAAATAAAAAATAATATTCCCCTTTTATTAAGGTATTGGGTTTAAAAAAAGCCAAAAACCCCTTTGGGAAAAAGACTTTAAAAACATTTTTGAATTTTTCCCTTTTTTATAAATATTTTTTAAAAAACAAAACCGAAAAGTAAAACAAAATTTTTGCCCAAACCAATTGGGAAAACAACTTCTTTTTTGGCGAAGGGAAAAACAAATTTGGGGATTTTTAAAAAATAAACCCTTTTCCTTAACTTAAAAAATCAGGAAACCCTAAATTTTTTTTGTTTAATAATATTAAAAAATTGGGGCCTTTAAAAATCAAAATTTTTTCCCTTTAAAAAAATTTAAAAAAAAATACTTATTTTTTTTAAAAATTTTCAAAAATCCAAAATTTTTAAAAATTATAAAATATTTTTTGGTTCCCCCGGAAAAACCTTTTTTTAAAAGCCAACCTTGGGGAAAAGTAAAATTTTGTTTGGAAAAAGTTTAAAAACCCCAACATTTGAAAATTTAAACTTTATTTCAAAATTTTTTTTGGAAAAAACCCGAAAAAAATAAAAACCCTTTTTAAATTGGAAAAAAAATTTTTCAATTCTATACAATATTTAAATTTAACCAAGGGCAAAATTAAACTCTTTTTCCCCTTTTTGTTTTTAAAATCCCCCAATTAATCTTTAAAAATTTTTTTTCTCAATTTTCCCGGAAATTTTTTTAGAGAACCTCTAATTTTCCTTGGGGAAAAATTTTAAAAGAACACCCTTTTTCATTTTTTTTGAAAAAATTTTTTTTTTTTTTTTTTAAAACCCCAAAGGGAAAAATTTTTTTAAAATGCTTTTTTTTTTTAAAAAACCTTTTTTTTTTTGGTTTTTTTTTAACAAAAAAAAACAAAAAAATATTTTTAAAAAAAAAAAAATTTATAAAAATAAAAAATAAAACAAGAAAAAAAAAAAAAAAAAAAAAAAAAATTTTAAAGGAAACAAA